>NW_027130111.1:0-29726 GCF_040414725.1 Anabrus simplex
AGTAAAGCCCATCATATTGCATATTTATGTTTCATTACATGACACATTTGGAGTAATTCCTCAATATGAATGTATGCCAAGGTCAATCGAATGCACGTATACTGTACCTCATACTTGGCACTTTTGCAGACTACAGCTTTGGGCAATCATTGTGTGGTTTTGTTCATGTTCGATATTATGCTTTGTGAGTCTTTGATTTAACTAATCATTAGAAATGTATGTGGAACTATATTCAATTCATGCATTTAAACCATATAACTTTGTTGCCAGCATTTCATGGCAACTATTTATCCATGTTCAACGACCTTATCATACTCACTGATTGCCATAAACTGTTGTGAATAGTTCTTTCACATATTATGAAGGGTTATGGAGATATTTTGCTGGCTCTGTGAATGTTTGTAATTCCATCCATGAAGTTATCGACACAAGTCATTTTATGCTTGTCAAGATCATTTTGGGGTGCAGAATAGACATATGTATTATTGATTCCTAAAGTGTTGTACAGCCATATGACGTTGCCATTTTTACAATACATTTATGTTCTAATCTCCTCTAGATTCATAAAAAGATAAATGTACCAACAACCTTGGAGTTCATTTTTTATATATCTTAAAATGTGAAATTGTGCTAGCTATACAAGGTCTTTGTTAATAATATTGAATGTCGGTATATTTCTTTTCAACAATCATGCCTCAAATTCCTTTTAGGATCGCTAGTAAATGTTCAAGGAATTTTTTTGATTTATGATGTGCTTTGTGATGGGATATAAATATGTATTTTACAGCAAACTTGGGGAAGTTTGTTCACAAAAGCAAAACTTTATAACAGTGCTGAAAAACATCTTCTCACATGCTTTCCCCAATATATATTTATTTACAGAACATTATAGGACTTTTTATTCAATGTAAGGGCAAAGTAAATACAATATTTTAAATGGAAATATCTTGCAATTATCATATTTGTTATATAACAATAAAGCACAGTATTAAAACGTCAGCCTAGTTGTTTTGTCTGAAATGTTATCTTATTAGTGTATTTGGACAGTATTACATTTGTTTGTATTGTTGTCACGAATATAGTTCACGTGTATGGTTGTTTGTTATTTAATTCATATCTAGGCAACAACAACAAAATATCCAGGGTTTCCACAAAAAAAGTTTTGCGTTTCATTTCGAAAGTTGTGGATGTGTTATATCCTGACAGATTCCAATTATCTTGACATGGGAATCAAAATGATGATACCGTCTGACCTCGGCTGAAGGTATAATTTGGTACAAGGCTACCAGCTCCTCCTTGCGGTGTAAGTCCATGCATGCAGTGAACATGGAACATGCTATGAAGCATACAAACCTACTCGATTGCTTGAACACTGAAACTGGGATTCACGAGTGAAACTAGGATCTAGGATCCACATGGCCAAAACAGCAACTTTTTTTGCACACAAGTTTGTAATTCTCATTGTTTTCACACTTAATGCAAATGCTAAGCACTTTTTTTTAGCAAAACACTAGACACAGGTCTTTATCACAAGACACTTTTTTTTGCAGAACAATTGACAACTTTCTACGAGACACAATACTTTTTGCAAAGCATGTCAAACAAAACTAAATACTTTTTTCACGGTCAATAACAATTACTCCCATAATGGTATATCTTTACCAACAACATGTAAACTATCTTTGAATAACTGGTAACCTTAGAATCAGTCCATAAATAAATATGAAAGTTCCCTGGTGAGTTGTTTGGTTTTCCATGGGTTATACAGTAGATCATATTGATATGCTTTATATTGCCAACCATATTCTATAGGAAAAACATTCATCGTGATGTAGCTGATAACATATGTTCTCACAGTCCAATGAAATTGAACTGAATGGTCGTTTGAGTCACATCTTTTGTACAGTGTGTTTTTAAAGTACTTCAGTCACATCTGCTTCATATTTGGAATTAGGCCTACTTTCAATATTACTGTATTACGTTGCTTTTGCAGAGGCCCCATCATGTTTTAGGAGTGCTTTACATTACAGTACAGTAATAACCAAGTCTAGCATTGCAGAGTACAGTAAGTAGCCTTAACTACCTCACAGTAACATGCTTGGTTTGTAGTACCATAATACTTACTAAGTTAAGTACTTTTGATGGACATGATTTGATTTATGTTTACTATATTGCAAACATTTACAGCACTGCAATATACAGTATGGAACATTTTTTAAATTCCAAACAGTATCAAGTTATTATTTTTTTTACCCCTTTTAGTGAAATTCTACACACTTTATTATTTGATTCTAATTCAGAGAACAAGAATTTTGCACAATTCTGTAAAAGGTACGAGATGGTAATCAAACATTTTACTCTTGTTCATAGAAAAATATGGTATATTGATAAATATGGTTAGTATTTGTTGAGTCAGTATGTAATGAATGGCAAGATGACCTTGTCGTTCAATGAGAAATTATACTGTTTTGATGGAGTTAGTTTTCTGACATAAGTTTTGAAAGTGTGAGTTAATTTTGCCAAATACATCTTCTCATTAGATGACAAATGATACTGTTAAAAATGAATTACATTTTGTGATAGGTTACTTTAAGTTTTGAGAAGAGAAGTTGGGCCGGTTTTATGACTTAACGACCGGTCTTAAACTTTCTCTCTCTTACCTTTGCAGGATTGAGAATGGAATGTCTGAGTGTTACAATAGAGAGAGATTTGCCAAAACTTCAAACATCTTTCCTTCGATACCCTGGAGCTGGGGGAGTTCAAGGAGGTGGGAAAGAAGGCCATGTACAGAATATGTGTAAAGGTGTCCCATGCCTCTTCACTGGAAGGGGTAAAATCGACGAGGTGGGCGGATGTGCTTGGTCCAGGTGCCTCTCCAAAAGGCTGTTGGCGATCATTATGCAAACTGCCTTTTGATAAGAGGACAGCTGACCTCCAATGGAGGATAATACATGGAGCTATAGCCACCAACATGCATCTGGTACACCTGGACCCTACTGTTTGGGAGGGGTGTCCATTCTGTGCGGAGTGGCACATCTGTTTTTACTGTGTCCCAGGTTGGTCGGGATGATTGAACTGATCACTGATTGGTTCTCAACGTTGGGAGAGGTTTTCTCTTCCCAACTGTATATACACTGCTCAAAAAAATAACTAAATAACACATCCTAGATCTGAATGAATGAAATATTCTTATTAAATACTTTTTTCTTTACATAGTTGAATGTGCTGACAACAAAATCACACAAAAATTATCAATGGAAATCAAATCTATCAACCCAAGGAGGTCTGGATTTGGAGTCACACTCAACATTAAAGTGGAAAACCACACTACAGGCTGATCCAACTTTGATGTAATGTCCTTAAAACAAGTCAAAATGAGGCTCAGTCGTGTGTGTGGCCTCCACGTGCCTGTCTGACCTCCCTACAACGCCTGGGCATGCTCCTGATGAGGTGGTGGATGGTCTCCTGAGGGATCTCCTCCCAGACCTGGACTAAAGCATCCGCCAACTCCTGGACAGTCTGTGGTGCAACGTGGCGTTGGTGGATGGAGCGAGACATGATGTCCCAGATGTACTCAATTGGATTCAGGTCTGGGGAACGGGCGGGCCAGTCCATAGCATCAATGCCTTCCTCTTGCAGGAACTGCTGACACACTCCAGCCACATAAGGTCTAGCATTGTCTTGCATTAGGAGGAACCCAGGGCCAACCGTCTGAGGATCTCATCTCGGTACCTAATGGCAGTCAGGCTACCTCTGGCGAGCACATGGAGGACAGGCGAGCACAGTGCGGCCCCCCAAAGAAATGCCATCCCACACCATGACTGACCCACCGCCAAACCGGTTATGCTGGAGGATGTTGCAGGCAGCAGAATGTTCTCCACGGCGTCTCCAGACTGTCACGTCTGTCACATGTGCTCAGTGTGAACCTGCTTTCATCTGTGAAGAGCACAGGGCGCCAGTGGCGAATTTGCCAATCTTGGTGTTCTCTGGCAAATGCCAAACGTCCTGCACGGTGTTGGGCTGTAAGCACAACCCCCACCTGTGGACGTCGGGCCCTCATACCACCCTCATGGAGTCTGTTTCTGACCGTTTGAGCAGACACATGCACATTTGTGGCCTGCTAGAGGTCATTTTGCAGGGCTCTGCCAGTGCTCCTCCTGCTCCTCCTTGCACAAAGGCGGAGGTAGCGGTCCTGCTGCTGGGTTGTTGCCCTCCTACGGCCTCCTCCACGTCTCCTGATATACTGGCCTGTCTCCTGGTAGCGCCTCCATGCTCTGGACACTACGCTGACAGACACAGCAAACCTTCTTGCCACAGCTCGCATTGATGTGCCATCCTGGATGAGCTGCACTACCTGAGCCACTTGTGTGGGTTGTAGACTCCGTCTCATGCTACCACTAGAGTGAAAGCACCGCCAGCATTCAAAAGTGACCAAAACATCAGCCACGAAGCATAGGAACTGAGAAGTGGTCTGTGGTCACCACCTGCAGAACCACTCCTTTATTGGGGGCGTCTTGCTAATTGCCTATCATTTCCACCTGTTGTCTATTCCATTTGCACAACAGCATGTGAAATTTATTGTCAATCAGCGTTGCTTCCTAAGTGGACAGTTTGATTTCACAGAAGCGTGATTGACTTGGAGTTACATTGTGTTGTTTAAGTGTTCCCTTTATTTTTTTGAGCAGTTTATTTGGGCCAAAGTACAGGTTCAGTCAAAAGGGTGTAGTTGTGTTGCTTAATTTTGTGTTAGGGGCAGCAAAATTAGTTATAGGGGTCTGTGGATGTGGTGGGAATGCTGGAGGGAATGTTGCCAGCGAGACTTTTAAAAAAAATTTTTTTTTTTTTTTTTTTTACCTTTATTTAACCAGGCAAGTCAGTTAAGAACACATTCTTATTTTCAATGACGGCCTGGGAACAGTGGGTTAACTGCCTGTTCAGGGGCAGAACGACAGACACTAGGCTACGCTGCCGCCCCCGAGACTAAGGGTTGAGTTTGCCTATTATAAACTTGTCAACAATATTGATCTGTTTTTGAGTGTATGGGGTATTCAGAGGCTGTTGTGTTTAGTTACTGTGGAGGAGGAATTGGAGTTGTATTTTTAATTGATGTGTAACTGTGGTTTTGTATGAGTATTTATTGTGTGGTGGGCCCCCAGACCCAATAAAGATGATTTAAAACTCAAACTCTATCTCGCTCTCTGTCTCTGTCTCGTCTCGCTCTCTGTCTCTCTCTCTGTCTTTCTCTCGCTCTCTGTCTTTGTCTCGCTCTCTTTCTCTGTCTCGCTCTCTTTCTCTGTCTCGCTCTCTGTCTCTGTCTCGCTCCCTGTCTCGCTCTCGCTCTCTGTCTCGCTCTCTGTCTCTGTCTTACTCTCTGTCTCACTCTCGCTCTCTGTTTCTGTCTCTGTCTCGCTCTCTGTCTCGCTTCCGCTCCCTGTCTGGCTCCCGCTCCCTGTCTCGCTCTCTGTCTCTGTCTCGCTCTCTGTCTCTGTCTCGCTCTCTGTGTCTGTCTCACTCTCTGGCTCTGTCTCGCTCTCTGTCTTGTTCTCTGTCTCTGTTTCTGTCTCTGTCTCGCTCTCTGTCTCTGTCTCGCTCTCTGTCTCTGTCTCGCTCTCTGTCTACGTCTCGCTCTCTGTCTACGTCTCGCTCTCTGTCTCGCTCTCTGTCTCGCTCTCTGTCTCGCTCTCTGTTTCGCTCTATTTCTCGCTCTCTGTCTACGTCTCGCTCTCTGTCTCGCTCTCTGTCTCGGTCTCTGTCTCTTCCTCTGTCTCGCTATCGCTCTTTGTCGGGCTCTCTGTCTCCTGTCTCTGTCTCTTTCTCTGTCTCACTCTCTTTCTCACTCTCTGTTTCGCTCTAAGTCTGTCTCGCTCTCTGTCTCGCTCTCCGTCTCTAACTCGCTCTCTGTCTCTGTCTCGTTCGCTCTCTGTCTCTCTCTCTGTCTCTCTCTCGCTCTCTGTTTTTGTCTCGCTCTCTGTCTCACTCTCTGGCTCTGTCTCGCTCTCTGTCTCGCTCTCTGTCTCGCTCTCTGTCTCAGTAACTGTCTCGGTCTCTGTCTCGATCTCTGTCTCGCTCTCTGTCTCGCTCTTTGTCTCGTCTCGCTCTCTGTCTCGCTCTCTGTCTTTGTCTCGCTCTCTTTCTCTGTCTCGCTCCCTTTCTCTGTCTAGCTCTCTGTCTCTGTCTCGCTCCCTGTCTCGCTCTCGCTCTCTGTCTCGCTCTCGCTCTCTGGCTCGCTCTCTGTCTCTGTCTTTGTCTCTGTCTCGCTCTCTGTCTCGCTCTCTGTCTCGCTCTCGCTCTCTGTCTAGCTCTCTGTCTCTGTCTCGCTCTCTGTCTCTGTCTCGCTCTCTGTCTCTGTCTTACTCTCTGTCTCTGTCTTGCTCTCTGTCTCACTCTCGCTCTCTGTCTCTGTCTCTGTCTCTGTCTAGCTCACTGTCTTTGTCTCGCTCTCTGTCTCTGTCTTGCTCTCTGTCTCACTGTCACTCTCTGTCTCTGTCTCGCTCCCGCTCCCTGTCTGGCTCCCGCTACCTGTCACGCTCTCTGTCTCTGTCTCTCTCTCTGTCTCTGTCTCGCTCTCTGTCTCTGTCTCGCTGTCTGTCTCTGTCTCGCTCTCTTTCTCACTCTCTGTCTCGCTCTAAGTCTGTCTAGGTCTCTGTCTCGCTCTCTGTCGCTATCTCGCTC
Source organism: Anabrus simplex (assembly GCF_040414725.1). Taxonomy (NCBI): domain Eukaryota; kingdom Metazoa; phylum Arthropoda; class Insecta; order Orthoptera; family Tettigoniidae; genus Anabrus; species Anabrus simplex. The sequence goes on from NW_027130111.1 coordinate 6,673, forward strand.
TCTGTCTCTGTCTCGTCTCGCTCTCTGTCTCTGTCTCGCTCTCTGTGTCTGTCTCACTCTCTGGCTCTGTCTCGCTCTCTGTCTCTGTCTCTGTCTCGCTCTCTGTCTCTGTCTCGCTCTCTGTCTCTGTCTCGCTCTCTGTCTACGTCTCGCTCTCTGTCTCGCTCTCTGTCTCGCTCTCTGTCTCGCTCTCTGTCTCGCTCTCTGTCTTTGTCTCGCTCTCTTTCTCTGTCTCGCTCTCTTTCTCTGTCTCGCTCTCTGTCTCTGTCTCGCTCCCTGTCTCGCTCTCGCTCTCTGTCTCGCTCTCTGTCTCTGTCTCGCTCTCTGTCTACGTCTCGCTCTCTGTCTCGCTCTCTGTCTCGCTCTCTGTCTCGCTCTCTGTCTTACTCTCTGTCTCACTCTCGCTCTCTGTTTCTGTCTCTGTCTCGCTCTCTGTCTCGCTCCCGCTCCCTGTCTGGCTCCCGCTCCCTGTCTCGCTCTCTGTCTCTGTCTCGTCTCGCTCTCTGTCTCTGTCTCGCTCTCTGTGTCTGTCTCACTCTCTGGCTCTGTCTCGCTCTCTGTCTCTGTCTCTGTCTCGCTCTCTGTCTCTGTCTCGCTCTCTGTCTCTGTCTCGCTCTCTGTCTACGTCTCGCTCTCTGTCTCGCTCTCTGTCTCGCTCTCTGTCTCGCTCTCTGTCTCGCTCTCTGTCTTTGTCTCGCTCTCTTTCTCTGTCTCGCTCTCTTTCTCTGTCTCGCTCTCTGTCTCTGTCTCGCTCCCTGTCTCGCTCTCGCTCTCTGTCTCGCTCTCTGTCTCTGTCTCGCTCTCTGTCTACGTCTCGCTCTCTGTCTCGCTCTCTGTCTCGCTCTCTGTCTCGCTCTCTGTCTTACTCTCTGTCTCACTCTCGCTCTCTGTTTCTGTCTCTGTCTCGCTCTCTGTCTCGCTCCCGCTCCCTGTCTGGCTCCCGCTCCCTGTCTCGCTCTCTGTCTCTGTCTCGCTCTCTGTCTCGTTCTCCGTCTCTAACTCGCTCTCTGTCTCTGTCTCGTTCGCTCTCTGTCTCTCTCTCTGTCTCTCTCTCTCGCTCTCTGTTTTTGTCTCGCTCTCTGTCTCACTCTCTGGCTCTGTCTCGCTCTCTGTCTCGCTCTCTGTCTCGCTCTCTGTCTCAGTCTCTGTCTCGGTCTCTGTCTCAGTCTCTGTCTCGCTCTCTGTCTCGCTCTTTGTCTCGTCTCGCTCTCTGTCTCGCTCTCTGTCTTTGTCTCGCTCTCTTTCTCTGTCTCGCTCCCTTTCTCTGTCTAGCTCTCTGTCTCTGTCTCGCTCCCTGTCTCGCTCTCGCTCTCTGTCTCGCTCTCGCTCTCTGTCTCACTGTCACTCTCTGTCTCTGTCTCGCTCCCGCTCCCTGTCTGGCTCCCGCTACCTGTCACGCTCTCTGTCTCTGTCTCTCTCTCTGTCTCTGTCTCGCTCTCTGTCTCTGTCTCGCTCTCTGTCTCTGTCTCGCTCTCTTTCTCACTCTCTGTCTCGCTCTAAGTCTGTCTAGGTCTCTGTCTCGCTCTCTGTCGCAATCTCGCTCTCTGTCTCTGTCTCGTCTCGCTCTCTGTCTCTGTCTCGCTCTCTGTGTCTGTCTCACTCTCTGGCTCTGTCTCGCTCTCTGTCTCTGTCTCTGTCTCGCTCTCTGTCTCTGTCTCGCTCTCTGTCTCTGTCTCGCTCTCTGTCTACGTCTCGCTCTCTGTCTCGCTCTCTGTCTCGCTCTCTGTCTCGCTCTCTGTCTCGCTCTCTGTCTTTGTCTCGCTCTCTTTCTCTGTCTCGCTCTCCTTCTCTGTCTCGCTCTCTGTCTCTGTCTCGCTCCCTGTCTCGCTCTCGCTCTCTGTCTCGCTCTCTGTCTCTGTCTCGCTCTCTGTCTCTGTCTCGCTCTCTGTCTACGTCTCGCTCTCTGTCTACCTCTCTGTCTCGCTCTCTGTCTTTCTCTCTGTCTCCTGTCTTGCTCTCCGTCTCGCTCTCTGTCTTTCTCTCTGTCTCCTGTCTTGCTCTCTGTCTCGTTCTAAATCTGTCTCGCTCTCTGTCTCTGTCTCGCTCTCTTTCTCTGTCTCGCTCTCTGTCTCGCTCCCTGTCTCTGTCTAGCTCTCTGTCTCGCTCTCTGTCTCCTGTCTTGCTCTCTGTCTCGCTCTCCATCTCTGTCTCGCTCTCTGTCTCGCTCTCTGTCTCTGTCTCGCTCTCGCTCTCTTTTCTCTGTCTCGCTCTCTGTCTCGCTCTCAGTCTCTGTCTCGCTCTCTTTCTCTGTCTCGCTCTCTGTCACGCTCTCTATCTCGCTCTCTATCTCGCTCTCTGTCTCGCTCTCTGTCTCGCTCCCTGTCTCGCTCTCGCTCTCGCTCTGTGTCTCGCTCTCTGTCTCTGTCTCGCTCTCTTTCTCTGTCTCGATCTCTTTCTCTGTCTCTTTCTCTGTCACGCTATCGCTCTTTGTCGAGCTCTCTGTCTCCTGTCTCTGTCTCGCTCTCTGTCTCTTTCTCGCTCTCTGTCTCGCTCCCTGTCTCGCTCTCGCTCTCGCTCTCTGTCTTGCTCTCGCTCTCTGTCTCGCTCTCGCTCCCTGTCTCGCTCTCTGTCTCTGTCTCACTCTCTGTCTCGCTCTCGCTCTCTGTCTAGCTCTCTGTCTCGCTCTCTGTCTTTCTCTCTGTCTCCTGTCTTGCTCTCTTTCTCGCTCTCTGTCTTTCTCTCTGTCTCCTGTCTTGCTCTCTGTCTCGTTCTAAATCTGTCTCGCTCTCTGTCTCTGTCTCGCTCTCTGTCTCTGTCTCGCTCTCTGTCTCGCTCCCTGTCTCTGTCTAGCTCTCTGTCTCGCTCTCTGTCTCCTGTCTTGCTCTCTGTCTCGCTCTCCATCTCTGTCTCGCTCTCTGTCTCGCTCTCTGTCTCTGTCTCGCTCTCGCTCTCTTTCTCTGTCTCGCTCTCTGTCTCACTCTCAGTCTCTGTCTCGCTCTCTTTCTCTGTCTCGCTCTCTGTCACGCTCTCTATCTCGCTCTCTATCTCGCTCTCTGTCTCGCTCTCTGTCTCGCTCCCTGTCTCGCTCTCGCTCTCGCTCTCTGTCTCGCTCTCTGTCTCTTTCTCGCTCTCTGACTCTGTCTTGCTATCTGTCTCTGTCTAACTCTTGCTCTCTGTCTCGCTCTCGCTCTCTGTTTCGCTCACGCTCCCTGTCTCGCTCTCTGTCTCTGTCTCACTCTCTGTCTCGCTCTCGCTCTCTGTCTCGCTTTCTGTCTCGCTCCCCCTCTCTGTCTAGCTCTCTGTCTCGCTCTCTGTCTCGCTCTCTGTCTCCTGTCTTGCTCTCTGTCTCGCTCTCCATCTCTGTCTCGCTCTCGGTCTCGTTCTAAATCTGTCTCGCTCTCAGTCTCTGTCTCGCTCTCTTTCTCTGTCTCGCTCTCTGTCACGCCCTCTATCTCGCTCTCTGTCTCGCTCTCTGTCTCGCTCTCGCTCTCGCTCCCTGCCTCGCTCTGTGTCTCGCTCTCTGTCTCTGTCTCGCTCTCTTTCACTGTCTCGATCTCTTTCTCTGTCTCTTTCTCTGTCTCGCTATCGCTCTTTGTCGAGCTCTCTGTCTCCTGTCTCTGTCTCGCTCTCTTTCTCGCTCTCTGTCTCTGTCTTGCTATCTGTCTCTGTCTCGCTCTCGCTCTCTGTCTTGCTCTCGCTCTCTGTCTCGCTCTCGCTCCCTGTCTCGCTCTCTGTCTCTGTCTCACTCTCTGTCTCGCTCTCGCTCTCTGTCTAGCTCTCTGTCTCGCTCTCTGTCTTTCTCTCTGTCTCCTGTCTTGCTCTCTGTCTCGCTCTCTGTCTTTCTCTCTGTCTCCTGTCTTGCTCTCTGTCTCGTTCTAAATCTGTCTCGCTCTCTGTCTCTGTCTCGCTCTCTTTCTCTGTCTCGCTCTCTGTCTCGCTCCCTGTCTCTGTCTCGCTCTCTGTCCTCCTGTCTTGCTCTCTGTCTCGCTCTCCATCTCTGTCTCGCTCTCTGTTTCGCTCTCTGTCTCTGTCTCGCTCTCGCTCTCTTTCTCTGTCTCGCTCTCTGTCTCGCTCTCAGTCTCTGTCTCGCTCTCTTTCTCTGTCTCGCTCTCTGTCACGCTCTCTATCTCGCTCTCTATCTCGCTCTCTGTCTCGCTCTCTGTCTCGCTCCCTGTCTCGCTCTCGCTCTCGCTCTGTGTCTCGCTCTCTGTCTCTGTCTCGCTCTCTTTCTCTGTCTCGATCTCTTTCTCTGTCTCTTTCTCTGTCTCGCTATCACTCTTTGTCGAGCTCTCTGTCTCCTGTCTCTCTCTCGCTCTCTGTCTCTTTCTCGCTCTCTGTCTCTGTCTTGATATCTGTCTACGTCTCACTCTTGCTCTCTGTCTCGCTCTCGCTCTCTGTTTCGCTCACGCTCCCTGTCTCGCTTTCTGTCTCGCTCTCCCTCTCTGTCTAGCTCTCTGTCTCGCTCTCTGTCTCGCTCTCTGTCTCCTGTCTTGCTCTCTGTCTCGCTCTCCATCTCTGTCTCACTCTCGGTCTCGTTCTAAATCTGTCTCGCTCTCTGTCTCGCTCTCTTTCTCTGTCTCGCTCTCTGTCTCGCTCCCTGTCTCGCTCTCGCTCTCGCTCTCTGTCTCGCTCTCTGTCTCGGTCTCTGTCTCTTCCTCTGTCTCGCTATCGCTCTTTGTCGGGCTCTCTGTCTCCTGTCTCTGTCTCTTTCTCTGTCTCACTCTCTTTCTCACTCTCTGTTTCGCTCTAAGTCTGTCTCGCTCTCTGTCTCGCTCTCCGTCTCTAACTCGCTCTCTGTCTCTGTCTCGTTCGCTCTCTGTCTCTCTCTCTGTCTCTCTCTCGCTCTCTGTTTTTGTCTCGCTCTCTGTCTCACTCTCTGGCTCTGTCTCGCTCTCTGTCTCGCTCTCTGTCTCGCTCTCTGTCTCAGTAACTGTCTCGGTCTCTGTCTCGATCTCTGTCTCGCTCTCTGTCTCGCTCTTTGTCTCGTCTCGCTCTCTGTCTCGCTCTCTGTCTTTGTCTCGCTCTCTTTCTCTGTCTCGCTCCCTTTCTCTGTCTAGCTCTCTGTCTCTGTCTCGCTCCCTGTCTCGCTCTCGCTCTCTGTCTCGCTCTCGCTCTCTGGCTCGCTCTCTGTCTCTGTCTTTGTCTCTGTCTCGCTCTCTGTCTCGCTCTCTGTCTCGCTCTCGCTCTCTGTCTAGCTCTCTGTCTCTGTCTCGCTCTCTGTCTCTGTCTCGCTCTCTGTCTCTGTCTTACTCTCTGTCTCTGTCTTGCTCTCTGTCTCACTCTCGCTCTCTGTCTCTGTCTCTGTCTCTGTCTAGCTCACTGTCTTTGTCTCGCTCTCTGTCTCTTTCTCGCTCTCTGTCTCACTGTCACTCTCTGTCTCTGTCTCGCTCCCGCTCCCTGTCTGGCTCCCGCTACCTGTCACGCTCTCTGTCTCTGTCTCTCTCTCTGTCTCTGTCTCGCTCTCTGTCTCTGTCTCGCTGTCTGTCTCTGTCTCGCTCTCTTTCTCACTCTCTGTCTCGCTCTAAGTCTGTCTAGGTCTCTGTCTCGCTCTCTGTCGCTATCTCGCTCTCTGTCTCTGTCTCGTCTCGCTCTCTGTCTCTGTCTCGCTCTCTGTGTCTGTCTCACTCTCTGGCTCTGTCTCGCTCTCTGTCTCTGTCTCTGTCTCGCTCTCTGTCTCTGTCTCGCTCTCTGTCTCTGTCTCGCTCTCTGTCTACGTCTCGCTCTCTGTCTCGCTGCCTGTCTCGCTCTCTGTCTCGCTCTCTGTCTCGCTCTCTGTCTTTGTCTCGCTCTCTTTCTCTGTCTCGCTCTCTTTCTCTGTCTCGCTCTCTGTCTCTGTCTCGCTCCCTGTCTCGCTCTCGCTCTCTGTCTCGCTCTCTGTCTCTGTCTCGCTCTCTGTCTACGTCTTGCTCTCTGTCTCGCTCTCTGTCTCGCTCTCTGTCTCGCTCTCTGTCTTACTCTCTGTCTCACTCTCGCTCTCTGTTTCTGTCTCTGTCTCGCTCTCTGTCTCGCTCCCGCTCCCTGTCTGGCTCCCGCTCCCTGTCTCGCTCTCTGTCTCTGTCTCGCTCTCTGTCTCGTTCTCCGTCTCTAACTTGCTCTCTGTCTCTGTCTCGTTCGCTCTCTGTCTCTCTCTCTGTCTCTCTCTCTCGCTCTCTGTTTTTGTCTCGCTCTCTGTCTCACTCTCTGGCTCTGTCTCGCTCTCTGTCTCGCTCTCTGTCTCGCTCTCTGTCTCAGTCTCTGTCTCGGTCTCTGTCTCGATCTCTGTCTCGCTCTCTGTCTCGCTCTTTGTCTCGTCTCGCTCTCTGTCTCGCTCTCTGTCTTTGTCTCGCTCTATTTCTCTGTCTCGCTCCCTTTCTCTGTCTAGCTCTCTGTCTCTGTCTCGCTCCCTGTCTCGCTCTCGCTCTCTGTCTCGCTCTCGCTCTCTGTCTCACTGTCACTCTCTGTCTCTGTCTCGCTCCCGCTCCCTGTCTGGCTCCCGCTACCTGTCACGCTCTCTGTCTCTGTCTCTCTCTCTGTCTCTGTCTCGCTCTCTGTCTCTGTCTCGCTCTCTGTCTCTGTCTCGCTCTCTTTCTCACTCTCTGTCTCGCTCTAAGTCTGTCTAGGTCTCTGTCTCGCTCTCTGTCTCGCTCTCTGTCTTACTCTCTGTCTCACTCTCGCTCTCTGTTTCTGTCTCTGTCTCGCTCTCTGTCTCGCTCCCGCTCCCTGTCTGGCTCCCGCTCCCTGTCTCGCTCTCTGTCTCTGTCTCGCTCTCTGTCTCGTTCTCCGTCTCTAACTCGCTCTCTGTCTCTGTCTCGTTCGCTCTCTGTCTCTCTCTCTGTCTCTCTCTCTCGCTCTCTGTTTCGCTCTCGCTCCCTGTCTCGCTCTCTGTCTCTGTCTCACTCTCTGTCTCGCTCTCGCTCTCTGTCCTCGCTTTCTATCTCGCTCTCCCTCTCTGTCTAGCTCTCTGTCTCGCTCTCTGTCTCTATCTTGCTCTCTATCTCGCTCTCTGTCTCGCTCTCTGTCTCACTCTCGCTCTCAGTCCTCTGTCTCGCTCTCTTTTTCTGTCTCGCTCTCTGTCCACGCTCTCTATCTCGCTCTCTATCTCGCTCTCTGTCTCTATCTTGCTCTCTATCTCGCTCCCTGTCTCGCTCTCGCTCTCTGTCTCGCTCTCGCTCTCTGTCTCACTGTCACTCTCTGTCTCTGTCTCGCTCCCGCTCCCTGTCTGGCTCCCGCTACCTGTCACGCTCTCTGTCTCTGTCTCTCTCTCTGTCTCTGTCTCGCTCTCTGTCTCTGTCTCGCTCTCTGTCTCTGTCTCGCTCTCTTTCTCACTCTCTGTCTCGCTCTAAGTCTGTCTAGGTCTCTGTCTCGCTCTCTGTCGCTATCTCGCTCTCTGTCTCTGTCTCGTCTCGCTCTCTGTCTCTGTCTCGCTCTCTGTGTCTGTCTCACTCTCTGGCTCTGTCTCGCTCTCTGTCTCTGTCTCTGTCTCGCTCTCTGTCTCTGTCTCGCTCTCTGTCACTGTCTCGCTCTCTGTCTACGTCTCGCTCTCTGTCTCGCTCTCTGTCTCGCTCTCTGTCTCGCTCTCTGTCTCGCTCTCTGTCTTTGTCTCGCTCTCTTTCTCTGTCTCGCTCTCTTTCTCTGTCTCGCTCTCTGTCTCTGTCTCGCTCCCTGTCTCGCTCTCGCTCTCTGTCTCGCTCTCTGTCTCTGTCTCGCTCTCTGTCTCTGTCTCGCTCTCTGTCTACGTCTCGCTCTCTGTCTCGCTCTCTGTCTCGCTCTCTGTCTCGCTCTCTGTCTTACTCTCTGTCTCACTCTCGCTCTCTGTTTCTGTCTCTGTCTCGCTCTCTGTCTCGCTCCCGCTCCCTGTCTGGCTCCCGCTCCCTGTCTCGCTCTCTGTCTCTGTCTCGCTCTCTGTCTCTGTCTCGCTGTCTGTCTCTGTCTCGCTCTCTTTCTCACTCTCTGTCTCGCTCTAAGTCTGTCTAGGTCTCTGTCTCGCTCTCTGTCGCTATCTCGCTCTCTGTCTCTGTCTCGTCTCGCTCTCTGTCTCTGTCTCGCTCTCTGTGTCTGTCTCACTCTCTGGCTCTGTCTCGCTCTCTGTCTCTGTCTCTGTCTCGCTCTCTGTCTCTGTCTCGCTCTCTGTCTCTGTCTCGCTCTCTGTCTACGTCTTGCTCTCTGTCTCGCTCTCTGTCTCGCTCTCTGTCTCGCTCTCTGTCTCGCTCTCTGTCTTTGTCTCGCTCTCTTTCTCTGTCTCGCTCTCTTTCTCTGTCTCGCTCTCTGTCTCTGTCTCGCTCCCTGTCTCGCTCTCGCTCTCTGTCTCGCTCTCTGTCTCTGTCTCGCTCTCTGTCTCTGTCTCGCTCTCTGTCTACGTCTCGCTCTCTGTCTAGCTCTCTGTCTCGCTCTCTGTCTTTCTCTCTGTCTCCTGTCTTGCTCTCCGTCTCGCTCTCTGTCTTTCTCTCTGTCTCCTGTCTTGCTCTCTGTCTCGTTCTAAATCTGTCTCGCTCTCTGTCTCTGTCTCGCTCTCTTTCTCTGTCTCGCTCTCTGTCTCGCTCCCTGTCTCTGTCTAGCTCTCTGTCTCGCTCTCTGTCTCCTGTCTTGCTCTCTGTCTCGCTCTCCATCTCTGTCTCGCTCTCTGTCTCGCTCTCTGTCTCTGTCTCGCTCTCGCTCTCTTTTCTCTGTCTCGCTCTCTGTCTCGCTCTCAGTCTCTGTCTCGCTCTCTTTCTCTGTCTCGCTCTCTGTCACGCTCTCTATCTCGCTCTCTATCTCGCTCTCTGTCTCGCTCTCTGTCTCGCTCCCTGTCTCGCTCTCGCTCTCGCTCTGTGTCTCGCTCTCTGTCTCTGTCTCGCTCTCTTTCTCTGTCTCGATCTCTTTCTCTGTCTCTTTCTCTGTCACGCTATCGCTCTTTGTCGAGCTCTCTGTCTCCTGTCTCTGTCTCGCTCTCTGTCTCTTTCTCGCTCTCTGTCTCGCTCCCTGTCTCGCTCTCGCTCTCGCTCTCTGTCTTGCTCTCGCTCTCTGTCTCGCTCTCGCTCCCTGTCTCGCTCTCTGTCTCTGTCTCACTCTCTGTCTCGCTCTCGCTCTCTGTCTAGCTCTCTGTCTCGCTCTCTGTCTTTCTCTCTGTCTCCTGTCTTGCTCTCTTTCTCGCTCTCTGTCTTTCTCTCTGTCTCCTGTCTTGCTCTCTGTCTCGTTCTAAATCTGTCTCGCTCTCTGTCTCTGTCTCGCTCTCTGTCTCTGTCTCGCTCTCTGTCTCGCTCCCTGTCTCTGTCTAGCTCTCTGTCTCGCTCTCTGTCTCCTGTCTTGCTCTCTGTCTCGCTCTCCATCTCTGTCTCGCTCTCTGTCTCGCTCTCTGTCTCTGTCTCGCTCTCGCTCTCTTTCTCTGTCTCGCTCTCTGTCTCACTCTCAGTCTCTGTCTCGCTCTCTTTCTCTGTCTCGCTCTCTGTCACGCTCTCTATCTCGCTCTCTATCTCGCTCTCTGTCTCGCTCTCTGTCTCGCTCCCTGTCTCGCTCTCGCTCTCGCTCTGTGTCTCGCTCTCTGTCTCTGTCTCGCTCTCTTTCTCTGTCTCGATCTCTTTCTCTGTCTCTTTCTCTGTCACGCTATCGCTCTTTGTCGAGCTCTCTGTCTCCTGTCTCTGTCTCGCTCTCTGTCTCTTTCTCGCTCTCTGACTCTGTCTTGCTATCTGTCTCTGTCTCACTCTTGCTCTCTGTCTCGCTCTCGCTCTCTGTTTCGCTCACGCTCCCTGTCTCGCTCTCTGTCTCTGTCTCACTCTCTGTCTCGCTCTCGCTCTCTGTCTCGCTTTCTGTCTCGCTCTCCCTCTCTGTCTAGCTCTCTGTCTCGCTCCCTGTCTCGCTCCCTGTCTCGCTCTCGCTCTCTGTCTCGCTCTCTGTCTCTGTCTCGCTCTCTGTCTCTGTCTCGCTCCCTGTCTCGCTCTCGCTCTCTGTCTCGCTCTCTGTCTCTGTCTCGCTCTCTGTCTCTGTCTCGCTCTCTGTCTACGTCTCGCTCTCTGTCTAGCTCTCTGTCTCGCTCTCTGTCTTTCTCTCTGTCTCCTGTCTTGCTCTCCGTCTCGCTCTCTGTCTTTCTCTCTGTCTCCTGTCTTGCTCTCTGTCTCGTTCTAAATCTGTCTCGCTCTCTGTCTCTGTCTCGCTCTCTTTCTCTGTCTCGCTCTCTGTCTCGCACCCTGTCTCTGTCTAGCTCTCTGTCTCGCTCTCTGTCTCCTGTCTTGCTCTCTGTCTCGCTCTCCATCTCTGTCTCGCTCTCTGTCTCGCTCTCTGTCTCTGTCTCGCTCTCGCTCTCTTTTCTCTGTCTCGCTCTCTGTCTCGCTCTCAGTCTCTGTCTCGCTCTCTTTCTCTGTCTCGCTCTCTGTCACGCTCTCTATCTCGCTCTCTATCTCGCTCTCTGTCTCGCTCTCTGTCTCGCTCCCTGTCTCGCTCTCGCTCTCGCTCTGTGTCTCGCTCTCTGTCTCTGTCTCGCTCTCTTTCTCTGTCTCGATCTCTTTCTCTGTCTCTTTCTCTGTCACGCTATCGCTCTTTGTCGAGCTCTCTGTCTCCTGTCTCTGTCTCGCTCTCTGTCTCTTTCTCGATCTCTGTCTCGCTCCCTGTCTCGCTCTCGCTCTCGCTCTCTGTCTTGCTCTCGCTCTCTGTCTCGCTCTCGCTCCCTGTCTCGCTCTCTGTCTCTGTCTCACTCTCTGTCTCGCTCTCGCTCTCTGTCTAGCTCTCTGTCTCGCTCTCTGTCTTTCTCTCTGTCTCCTGTCTTGCTCTCTTTCTCGCTCTCTGTCTTTCTCTCTGTCTCCTGTCTTGCTCTCTGTCTCGTTCTAAATCTGTCTCGCTCTCTGTCTCTGTCTCGCTCTCTGTCTCTGTCTCGCTCTCTGTCTCGCTCCCTGTCTCTGTCTAGCTCTCTGTCTCGCTCTCTGTCTCCTGTCTTGCTCTCTGTCTCGCTCTCCATCTCTGTCTCGCTCTCTGTCTCGCTCTCTGTCTCTGTCTCGCTCTCGCTCTCTTTCTCTGTCTCGCTCTCTGTCTCACTCTCAGTCTCTGTCTCGCTCTCTTTCTCTGTCTCGCTCTCTGTCACGCTCTCTATCTCGCTCTCTATCTCGCTCTCTGTCTCGCTCTCTGTCTCGCTCCCTGTCTCGCTCTCGCTCTCGCTCTGTGTCTCGCTCTCTGTCTCTGTCTCGCTCTCTTTCTCTGTCTCGATCTCTTTCTCTGTCTCTTTCTCTGTCACGCTATCGCTCTTTGTCGAGCTCTCTGTCTCCTGTCTCTGTCTCGCTCTCTGTCTCTTTCTCGCTCTCTGACTCTGTCTTGCTATCTGTCTCTGTCTCACTCTTGCTCTCTGTCTCGCTCTCGCTCTCTGTTTCGCTCACGCTCCCTGTCTCGCTCTCTGTCTCTGTCGCACTCTCTGTCTCGCTCTCGCTCTCTGTCTCGCTTTCTGTCTCGCTCTCCCTCTCTGTCTAGCTCTCTGTCTCGCTCTCTGTCTCGCTCTCTGTCTCCTGTCTTGCTCTCTGTCTCGCTCTCCATCTCTGTCTCGCTCTCGGTCTCGTTCTAAATCTGTCTCGCTCTCAGTCTCTGTCTCGCTCTCTTTCTCTGTCTCGCTCTCTGTCACGCCCTCTATCTCGCTCTCTGTCTCGCTCTCTGTCTCGCTCTCGCTCTCGCTCCCTGCCTCGCTCTGTGTCTCGCTCTCTGTCTCTGTCTCGCTCTCTTTCACTGTCTCGATCTCTTTCTCTGTCTCTTTCTCTGTCTCGCTATCGCTCTTTGTCGAGCTCTCTGTCTCCTGTCTCTGTCTCGCTCTCTTTCTCGCTCTCTGTCTCTGTCTTGCTATCTGTCTCTGTCTCGCTCTCGCTCTCTGTCTTGCTCTCGCTCTCTGTCTCGCTCTCGCTCCCTGTCTCGCTCTCTGTCTCTGTCTCACTCTCTGTCTCGCTCTCGCTCTCTGTCTAGCTCTCTGTCTCGCTCTCTGTCTTTCTCTCTGTCTCCTGTCTTGCTCTCTGTCTCGCTCTCTGTCTTTCTCTCTGTCTCCTGTCTTGCTCTCTGTCTCGTTCTAAATCTGTCTCGCTCTCTGTCTCTGTCTCGCTCTCTTTCTCTGTCTCGCTCTCTGTCTCGCTCCCTGTCTCTGTCTCGCTCTCTGTCTCCTGTCTTGCTCTCTGTCTCGCTCTCCATCTCTGTCTCGCTCTCTGTTTCGCTCTCGGTCTCTGTCTCGCTCTCGCTCTCTTTCTCTGTCTCGCTCTCTGTCTCGCTCTCAGTCTCTGTCTCGCTCTCTTTCTCTGTCTCGCTCTCTGTCACGCTCTCTATCTCGCTCTCTATCTCGCTCTCTGTCTCGCTCTCTGTCTCGCTCCCTGTCTCGCTCTCGCTCTCGCTCTGTGTCTCGCTCTCTTTCTCTGCCTCGCTCTCTTTCTCTGTCTCGCTCTCTGTCTCTGTCTCGCTCCCTGTCTCGCTCTCGCTCTCTGTCTCGCTCTCTGTCTCTGTCTCGCTCTCTGTCTCTGTCTCGCTCTCTGTCTACGTCTCGCTCTCTGTCTAGCTCTCTGTCTCGCTCTCTGTCTTTCTCTCTGTCTCCTGTCTTGCTCTCCGTCTCGCTCTCTGTCTTTCTCTCTGTCTCCTGTCTTGCTCTCTGTCTCGTTCTAAATCTGTCTCGCTCTCTGTCTCTGTCTCGCTCTCTTTCTCTGTCTCGCTCTCTGTCTCGCTCCCTGTCTCTGTCTAGCTCTCTGTCTCGCTCTCTGTCTCCTGTCTTGCTCTCTGTCTCGCTCTCCATCTCTGTCTCGCTCTCTGTCTCGCTCTCTGTCTCTGTCTCGCTCTCGCTCTCTTTTCTCTGTCTCGCTCTCTGTCTCGCTCTCAGTCTCTGTCTCGCTCTCTTTCTCTGTCTCGCTCTCTGTCACGCTCTCTATCTCGCTCTCTATCTCGCTCTCTGTCTCGCTCTCTGTCTCGCTCCCTGTCTCGCTCTCGCTCTCGCTCTGTGTCTCGCTCTCTGTCTCTGTCTCGCTCTCTTTCTCTGTCTCGATCTCTTTCTCTGTCTCTTTCTCTGTCACGCTATCGCTCTTTGTCGAGCTCTCTGTCTCCTGTCTCTGTCTCGCTCTCTGTCTCTTTCTCGCTCTCTGTCTCGCTCCCTGTCTCGCTCTCGCTCTCGCTCTCTGTCTTGCTCTCGCTCTCTGTCTCGCTCTCGCTCCCTGTCTCACTCTCTGTCTCTGTCTCACTCTCTGTCTCGCTCTCGCTCTCTGTCTAGCTCTCTGTCTCGCTCTCTGTCTTTCTCTCTGTCTCCTGTCTTGCTCTCTTTCTCGCTCTCTGTCTTTCTCTCTGTCTCCTGTCTTGCTCTCTGTCTCGTTCTAAATCTGTCTCGCTCTCTGTCTCTGTCTCGCTCTCTGTCTCTGTCTCGCTCTCTGTCTCGCTCCCTGTCTCTGTCTAGCTCTCTGTCTCGCTCTCTGTCTCCTGTCTTGCTCTCTGTCTCGCTCTCCATCTCTGTCTCGCTCTCTGTCTCGCTCTCTGTCTCTGTCTCGCTCTCGCTCTCTTTCTCTGTCTCGCTCTCTGTCTCACTCTCAGTCTCTGTCTCGCTCTCTTTCTCTGTCTCGCTCTCTGTCACGCTCTCTATCTCGCTCTCTATCTCGCTCTCTGTCTCGCTCTCTGTCTCGCTCCCTGTCTCGCTCTCGCTCTCGCTCTGTGTCTCGCTCTCTGTCTCTGTCTCGCTCTCTTTCTCTGTCTCGATCTCTTTCTCTGTCTCTTTCTCTGTCACGCTATCGCTCTTTGTCGAGCTCTCTGTCTCCTGTCTCTGTCTCGCTCTCTGTCTCTTTCTCGCTCTCTGACTCTGTCTTGCTATCTGTCTCTGTCTCACTCTTGCTCTCTGTCTCGCTCTCGCTCTCTGTTTCGCTCACGCTCCCTGTCTCGCTCTCTGTCTCTGTCTCACTCTCTGTCTCGCTCTCGCTTTCTGTCTCGCTTTCTGTCTCGCTCTCCCTCTCTGTCTAGCTCTCTGTCTCGCTCTCTGTCTCGCTCTCTGTCTCCTGTCTTGCTCTCTGTCTCGCTCTCCATCTCTGTCTCGCTCTCGGTCTCGTTCTAAATCTGTCTCGCTCTCAGTCTCTGTCTCGCTCTCTTTCTCTGTCTCGCTCTCTGTCACGCCCTCTATCTCGCTCTCTGTCTCGCTCTCTGTCTCGCTCTCGCTCTCGCTCCCTGCCTCGCTCTGTGTCTCGCTCTCTGTCTCTGTCTCGCTCTCTTTCACTGTCTCGATCTCTTTCTCTGTCTCTTTCTCTGTCTCGCTATCGCTCTTTGTCGAGCTCTCTGTCTCCTGTCTCTGTCTCGCTCTCTTTCTCGCTCTCTGTCTCTGTCTTGCTATCTGTCTCTGTCTCGCTCTCGCTCTCTGTCTTGCTCTCGCTCTCTGTCTCGCTCTCGCTCCCTGTCTCGCTCTCTGTCTCTGTCTCACTCTCTGTCTCGCTCTCGCTCTCTGTCTAGCTCTCTGTCTCGCTCTCTGTCTTTCTCTCTGTCTCCTGTCTTGCTCTCTGTCTCGCTCTCTGTCTTTCTCTCTGTCTCCTGTCTTGCTCTCTGTCTCGTTCTAAATCTGTCTCGCTCTCTGTCTCTGTCTCGCTCTCTTTCTCTGTCTCGCTCTCTGTCTCGCTCCCTGTCTCTGTCTCGCTCTCTGTCTCCTGTCTTGCTCTCTGTCTCGCTCTCCATCTCTGTCTCGCTCTCTGTTTCGCTCTCTGTCTCTGTCTCGCTCTCGCTCTCTTTCTCTGTCTCGCTCTCTGTCTCGCTCTCAGTCTCTGTCTCGCTCTCTTTCTCTGTCTCGCTCTCTGTCACGCTCTCTATCTCGCTCTCTATCTCGCTCTCTGTCTCGCTCTCTGTCTCGCTCCCTGTCTCGCTCTCGCTCTCGCTCTGTGTCTCGCTCTCTGTCTCTGTCTCGCTCTCTTTCTCTGTCTCGATCTCTTTCTCTGTCTCTTTCTCTGTCTCGCTATCACTCTTTGTCGAGCTCTCTGTCTCCTGTCTCTCTCTCGCTCTCTGTCTCTTTCTCGCTCTCTGTCTCTGTCTTGATATCTGTCTCTGTCTCACTCTTGCTCTCTGTCTCGCTCTCGCTCTCTGTTTCGCTCACGCTCCCTGTCTCGCTTTCTGTCTCGCTCTCCCTCTCTGTCTAGCTCTCTGTCTCGCTCTCTGTCTCGCTCTCTGTCTCCTGTCTTGCTCTCTGTCTCGCTCTCCATCTCTGTCTCACTCTCGGTCTCGTTCTAAATCTGTCTCGCTCTCTGTCTCGCTCTCTTTCTCTGTCTCGCTCTCTGTCTCGCTCCCTGTCTCGCTCTCGCTCTCGCTCTCTGTCTCGCTCTCTGTCTCGGTCTCTGTCTCTTCCTCTGTCTCGCTATCGCTCTTTGTCGGGCTCTCTGTCTCCTGTCTCTGTCTCTTTCTCTGTCTCACTCTCTTTCTCACTCTCTGTTTCGCTCTAAGTCTGTCTCGCTCTCTGTCTCGCTCTCCGTCTCTAACTCGCTCTCTGTCTCTGTCTCGTTCGCTCTCTGTCTCTCTCTCTGTCTCTCTCTCGCTCTCTGTTTTTGTCTCGCTCTCTGTCTCACTCTCTGGCTCTGTCTCGCTCTCTGTCTCGCTCTCTGTCTCGCTCTCTGTCTCAGTAACTGTCTCGGTCTCTGTCTCGATCTCTGTCTCGCTCTCTGTCTCGCTCTTTGTCTCGTCTCGCTCTCTGTCTCGCTCTCTGTCTTTGTCTCGCTCTCTTTCTCTGTCTCGCTCCCTTTCTCTGTCTAGCTCTCTGTCTCTGTCTCGCTCCCTGTCTCGCTCTCGCTCTCTGTCTCGCTCTCGCTCTCTGGCTCGCTCTCTGTCTCTGTCTTTGTCTCTGTCTCGCTCTCTGTCTCGCTCTCTGTCTCGCTCTCGCTCTCTGTCTAGCTCTCTGTCTCTGTCTCGCTCTCTGTCTCTGTCTCGCTCTCTGTCTCTGTCTTACTCTCTGTCTCTGTCTTGCTCTCTGTCTCACTCTCGCTCTCTGTCTCTGTCTCTGTCTCTGTCTAGCTCACTGTCTTTGTCTCGCTCTCTGTCTCTTTCTCGCTCTCTGTCTCACTGTCACTCTCTGTCTCTGTCTCGCTCCCGCTCCCTGTCTGGCTCCCGCTACCTGTCACGCTCTCTGTCTCTGTCTCTCTCTCTGTCTCTGTCTCGCTCTCTGTCTCTGTCTCGCTGTCTGTCTCTGTCTCGCTCTCTTTCTCACTCTCTGTCTCGCTCTAAGTCTGTCTAGGTCTCTGTCTCGCTCTCTGTCGCTATCACGCTCTCTGTCTCTGTCTCGTCTCGCTCTCTGTCTCTGTCTCGCTCTCTGTGTCTGTCTCACTCTCTGGCTCTGTCTCGCTCTCTGTCTCTGTCTCTGTCTCGCTCTCTGTCTCTGTCTCGCTCTCTGTCTCTGTCTCGCTCTCTGTCTACGTCTCGCTCTCTGTCTCGCTCTCTGTCTCGCTCTCTGTCTCGCTCTCTGTCTCGCTCTCTGTCTTTGTCTCGCTCTCTTTCTCTGTCTCGCTCTCTTTCTCTGTCTCGCTCTCTGTCTCTGTCTCGCTCCCTGTCTCGCTCTCGCTCTCTGTCTCGCTCTCTGTCTCTGTCTCGCTCTCTGTCTACGTCTTGCTCTCTGTCCTCGCTCTCTGTCTCGCTCTCTGTCTCGCTCTCTGTCTTACTCTCTGTCTCACTCTCGCTCTCTGTTTCTGTCTCTGTCTCGCTCTCTGTCTCGCTCCCGCTCCCTGTCTGGCTCCCGCTCCCTGTCTCGCTCTCTGTCTCTGTCTCGCTCTCTGTCTCGTTCTCCGTCTCTAACTCTCTCTCTGTCTCTGTCTCGTTCGCTCTCTGTCTCTCTCTCTGTCTCTCTCTCTCGCTCTCTGTTTTTGTCTCGCTCTCTGTCTCACTCTCTGGCTCTGTCTCGCTCTCTGTCTCGCTCTCTGTCTCGCTCTCTGTCTCAGTCCTCTGTCTCGGTCCTCTGTCTCGATCTCTGTCTCGCTCTCTGTCTCGCTCTTTGTCTCGTCTCGCTCTCTGTCTCGCTCTCTGTCTTTGTCTCGCTCTCTTTCTCTGTCTCGCTCCCTTTCTCTGTCTAGCTCTCTGTCTCTGTCTCGCTCCCTGTCTCGCTCTCGCTCTCTGTCTCGCTCTCGCTCTCTGTCTCACTGTCACTCTCTGTCTCTGTCTCGCTCCCGCTCCCTGTCTGGCTCCCGCTACCTGTCACGCTCTCTGTCTCTGTCTCTCTCTCTGTCTCTGTCTCGCTCTCTGTCTCTGTCTCGCTCTCTGTCTCTGTCTCGCTCTCTTTCTCACTCTCTGTCTCGCTCTAAGTCTGTCTAGGTCTCTGTCTCGCTCTCTGTCGCTATCTCGCTCTCTGTCTCTGTCTCGTCTCGCTCTCTGTCTCTGTCTCGCTCTCTGTGTCTGTCTCACTCTCTGGCTCTGTCTCGCTCTCTGTCTCTGTCTCTGTCTCGCTCTCTGTCTCTGTCTCGCTCTCTGTCTCTGTCTCGCTCTCTGTCTACGTCTCGCTCTCTGTCTCGCTCTCTGTCTCGCTCTCTGTCTCGCTCTCTGTCTTTGTCTCGCTCTCTTTCTCTGTCTCGCTCTCTTTCTCTGTCTCGCTCTCTGTCTCTGTCTCGCTCCCTGTCTCGCTCTCGCTCTCTGTCTCGCTCTCTGTCTCTGTCTCGCTCTCTGTCTCTGTCTCGCTCTCTGTCTACGTCTCGCTCTCTGTCTCGCTCTCTGTCTCGCTCTCTGTCTCGCTCTCTGTCTTACTCTCTGTCTCACTCTCGCTCTCTGTTTCTGTCTCTGTCTCGCTCTCTGTCTCGCTCCCGCTCCCTGTCTGGCTCCCGCTCCCTGTCTCGCTCTCTGTCTCTGTCTCGCTCTCTGTCTCTGTCTCTGTCTCGCTCTTTGTCTCGCTCTCTGTCTTTGTCTCGCTCTCTTTCTCTGTCTGAAAGTGAAAAAACAGAAAAATTAACAGTAAACATTACACATACAGAGGTTTCAAAACAGTAAAGACATTACAAAATGTCATATTATATATTATATACAGTGTTTTAACAATGTACAAATGGTTAAAGGACACAAGATAAAATAAATAAGCATTCATCTGGGTTGTATTTACAATGGTGTGTGTTCTTTCACTGGTTGCCCTTTTCTCGTGGCAACAGGTCACAAATCTTGCTGCTGTGATGGCACACTGTGGAATTTCACCCAGTAGATATGGGAGTTTTTCAAATTTTGATTTGTTTTCGAATTCTTTGTGGATCTGTGTAATCTGAGGGAAATATGTCTCTCTAATATGGTCATACATTGGGCAGGAGGTTAGGAAGTGCAGCTCAGTTTCCACCTCATTTTTGTGGGCAGTGAGCACATAGCCTGTCTTCTCTTGAGAGCCATGTCTGCCTACGGCGGCCTTTCTCAATAGCAAGGCTATGCTCACTGAGTCTGTACATAGTCAAAGCTTTCCTTAATTTTTGGGTCAGTCACAGTGGTCAGGTATTCTGCCGCTGTGTACTCTCTGTTTAGGGGCCAAATAGCATTCTAGTTTACTCTGTTTTTTTGTTAATTCTTTCCAATGTGTCAAGTAATTATCTTTTTGTTTTCTCATGATTTGGTTGGGTCTAATTGTGCTGTTGTCCTGGGGCTCTGTAGGGTGTGTTTGTGTTTGTGAACAGAGCCCCAGGACCAGCTTGCTTAGGGGACTCTCCAGGTTCATCTCTCTCTCTTCATCTCTCTCTCATCTCTCTGTTCATCTCTCTGTAGGTGTCTCGCTCTCTGTCTCGGTCTCTGTCTCTTCCTCTTCCTCTGTCTCGCTATCGCTCTTTGTCGGGCTCTCTGTCTCCTGTCTCTTTCTCTGTCTCGCTCTGTGTCTCTGTCTCGCTCTCTGCCTCTATCTACGTCTTGCTCTCTGTCTCGCTCTCTGTGTCGCTCTCTGTGTCGCTGTCTGTCTCGCTCTCTGTCTCGCTCTCTTTCTCTGTCTCGCTCTCGTCTCGCTCTCTGTCTCTATCTCGCTCTCTGTCTCTGTCTCGTCTCGCTCTCTGTCTCTCTCTCTGTCTCTCTCTCGCTCTCTGTCTTAGTCTCGCTCTCTGTCTCTGTCTCGCTCTCTGTGTCTGTCTCACTTTCCTGCTCTGTCTCGCTCTCTGTCTCGCTCTCTGTCTCTGTCTCGCTCTCTGTCTCTGTCTCGCTCTCACTCTACGTCTCGCTCTCTGTCTCGCTCTCTGTCTCGCTCTCTGTCTCTGTCTCTGTCTCGTTCTCTGTCTTGCTCGCTGTCTCGCTCTCTGTCTCGCTCTCTTTCTCTGTCTCGCTCTCTGTCTCTGTCTCGCTCTCTGTCTGTCTCGCTCTCTGTCTCTGTCTCGCTCTCTGTCTCTGTCTCGCTCTCTGTCTCTGTCTCGCTCTCTTTCTCTGTCTCGATCTCTTTCTCTGTCTCTTTCTCTGTCACGCTATCGCTCTTTGTCGAGCTCTCTGTCTCCTGTCTCTGTCTCGCTCTCTGTCTCTTTCTCGCTCTCTGTCTCGCTCCCTGTCTCGCTCTCGCTCTCGCTCTCTGTCTTGCTCTCGCTCTCTGTCTCGCTCTCGCTCCCTGTCTCGCTCTCTGTCTCTGTCTCACTCTCTGTCTCGCTCTCGCTCTCTGTCTAGCTCTCTGTCTCGCTCTCTGTCTTTCTCTCTGTCTCCTGTCTTGCTCTCTGTCTCGCTCTCTGTCTTTCTCTCTGTCTCCTGTCTTGCTCTCTGTCTCGTTCTAAATCTGTCTCGCTCTCTTTCTCTGTCTCGCTCTCTGTCTCGCTCCCTGTCTCTGTCTAGCTCTCTGTCTCGCTCTCTGTCTCCTGTCTTGCTCTCTGTCTCGCTCCTCATCTCTGTCTCGCTCTCTGTCTCGCTCTCTGTCTCTGTCTCGCTCTCGCTCTCTTTCTCTGTCTCGCTCTCTGTCTCGCTCTCAGTCTCTGTCTCGCTCTCTTTCTCTGTCTCGCTCTCTGTCACGCTCTCTATCTCGCTCTCTATCTTGCTCTCTGTCTCGCTCTCTGTCTCGCTCCCTGTCTCGCTCTCGCTCTCGCTCTGTGTCTCGCTCTCTGTCTCTGTCTCGCTCTCTTTCTCTGTCTTGATCTCTTTCTCTGTCTCTTTCTCTGTCACGCTATCACTCTTTGTCGAGCTCTCTGTCTCCTGTCTCTGTCTCGCTCTCTGTCTCTTTCTCGCTCTCTGACTCTGTCTTGCTATCTGTCTCTGTCTCACTCTTGCTCTCTGTCTCGCTCTCGCTCTCTGTTTCGCTCACGCTCCCCTGTCTCGCTCTCTGTCTCTGTCTCACTCTCTGTCTCGCTCTCGCTCTCTGTCTCGCTTTCTGTCTCGCTCTCCCTCTCTGTCTAGCTCTCTGTCTCGCTCTCTGTCTCGTTCTAAATCTGTCTCGCTCTCAGTCTCTGTCTCGCTCTCTTTCTCTGTCTCGCTCTCTGTCACGCCCTCTATCTCGCTCTCTGTCTCGCTCTCTGTCTCGCTCTCGCTCTCGCTCCCCTGCCTCGCTCTGTGTCTCGCTCTCTGTCTCTGTCTCGCTCTCTTTCACTGTCTCGATCTCTTTCTCTGTCCTCTTTCTCTGTCTCGCTATCGCTCTTTTGTCGAGCTCTCTGTCTCCTGTCTCTGTCTCGCTCTCTTTCTCGCTCTCTGTCTCTGTCTTGCTATCTGTCTCTGTCTCGCTCTCGCTCTCTGTCTTGCTCTCGCTCTCTGTCTCGCTCTCGCTCCCTGTCTCGCTCTCTGTCTCTGTCTCACTCTCTGTCTCGCTCTCGCTCTCTGTCTAGCTCTCTGTCCTCGCTCTCTGTCTTTCTCTCTGTCTCCTGTCTTGCTCTCTGTCTCGCTCTCTGTCTTTCTCTCTGTCTCCTGTCTTGCTCTCTGTCTCGTTCTAAATCTGTCTCGCTCTCTGTCTCTGTCTCGCTCTCTTTCTCTGTCTCGCTCTCTGTCTCGCTCCCTGTCTCTGTCTCGCTCTCTGTCTCCTGTCTTGCTCTCTGTCTCGCTCTCCATCTCTGTCTCGCTCTCTGTTTCGCTCTCTGTCTCTGTCTCGCTCTCGCTCTCTTTCTCTGTCTCGCTCTCTGTCTCGCTCTCAGTCTCTGTCTCGCTCTCTTTCTCTGTCTCGCTCTCTGTCACGCTCTCTATCTCGCTCTCTATCTCGCTCTCTGTCTCGCTCTCTGTCTCGCTCCCCTGTCTCGCTCTCGCTCTCGCTCTGTGTCTCGCTCTCTGTCTCTGTCTCGCTCTCTTTCTCTGTCTCGATCTCTTTCTCTGTCTCTTTCTCTGTCTCGCTATCACTCTTTGTCGAGCTCTCTGTCTCCTGTCTCTCTCTCGCTCTCTGTCTCTTTCTCGCTCTCTGTGTCTGTCTTGATATCTGTCTCTGTCTCACTCTTGCTCTCTGTCTCGCTCTCGCTCTCTGTTTCGCTCCACGCTCCCTGTCTCGCTTTCTGTCTCGCTCTCCCTCTCTGTCTAGCTCTCTGTCTCGCTCTCTGTCTCGCTCTCTGTCTCCTGTCTTGCTCTCTGTCTCGCTCTCCATCTCTGTCTCGCTCTCGGTCTCGTTCTAAATCTGTCTCGCTCTCTGTCTCGCTCTCTTTCTCTGTCTCGCTCTCTGTCTCGCTCCCTGTCTCTGTCTAGCTCTCTGTCTCGCTCTCTGTCTCCTGTCTTGCTCTCTGTCTCGCTCTCCATCTCTGTCTCGCTCTCTGTCTCGCTCTCTGTCTCTGTCTCGCTCTCGCTCTCTTTCTCTGTCTCGCTCTCTGTCTCGCTCTCAGTCTCTGTCTCGCTCTCTTTCTCTGTCTCGCTCTCTGTCACGCTCTCTATCTCGCTCTCTATCTCGCTCTCTGTCTCGCTCTCTGTCTCGCTCCCTGTCTCGCTCTGTGTCTCACTCTCTGTCTCTGTCTCGCTCTCTTTCTCTGTCTCAATCAAATTCTCTGTCTCTTTCTCTGTCACGCTATCGCTCTTTGTCGAGCTCTCTGTCTCCTGTCTCTGTCTCGCTCTCTGTCTCTTTCTCGCTCTCTGACTCTGTCTTGCTATCTGTCTCTGTCTCACTCTTGCTCTCTGTCTCGCTCTCGCTCTCTGTTTCGCTCACGCTCCCTGTCTCGCTCTCTGTCTCTGTCTCACTCTCTGTCTCGCTCTCGCTCTCTGTCTCGCTTTCTGTCTCGCTCCCCCTCTCTGTCTAGCTCTCTGTCTCGCTCTCTGTCTCGCTCTCTGTCTCCTGTCTTGCTCTCTGTCTCGCTCTCCATCTCTGTCTCGCTCTCGGTCTCGTTCTAAATCTGTCTCGCTCTCAGTCTCTGTCTCGCTCTCTTTCTCTGTCTCGCTCTCTGTCACGCCCTCTATCTCGCTCTCTGTCTCGCTCTCTGGTCTCGCTCTCGCTCTCGCTCCCTGCCTCGCTCTGTGTCTCGCTCTCTGTCTCTGTCTCGCTCTCTTTCACTGTCTCGATCTCTTTCTCTGTCTCTTTCTCTGTCTCGCTATCGCTCTTTGTCGAGCTCTCTGTCTCCTGTTTCTGTCTCGCTCTCTTTCTCGCTCTCTGTCTCTGTCTTGCTATCTGTCTCTGTCTCGCTCTCGCTCTCTGTCTTGCTCTCGCTCTCTGTCTCGCTCTCGCTCCCTGTCTCGCTCTCTGTCTCTGTCTCACTCTCTGTCTCGCTCTCGCTCTCTGTCTAGCTCTCTGTCTCGCTCTCTGTCTTTCTCTCTGTCTCCTGTCTTGCTCTCTGTCTCGCTCTCTGTCTTTCTCTCTGTCTCCTGTCTTGCTCTCTGTCTCGTTCTAAATCTGTCTCGCTCTCTGTCTCTGTCTCGCTCTCTTTCTCTGTCTCGCTCTCTGTCTCGCTCCCTGTCTCTGTCTCGCTCTCTGTCTCCTGTCTTGCTCTCTGTCTCGCTCTCCATCTCTGTCTCGCTCTCTGTTTCGCTCTCTGTCTCTGTCTCGCTCTCGCTCTCTTTCTCTGTCTCGCTCTCTGTCTCGCTCTCAGTCTCTGTCTCGCTCTCTTTCTCTGTCTCGCTCTCTGTCACGCTCTCTATCTCGCTCTCTATCTCGCTCTCTGTCTCGCTCTCTGTCTCGCTCCCTGTCTCGCTCTCGCTCTCGCTCTGTGTCTCGCTCTCTGTCTCTGTCTCGCTCTCTTTCTCTGTCTCGATCTCTTTCTCTGTCTCTTTCTCTGTCTCGCTATCACTCTTTGTCGAGCTCTCTGTCTCCTGTCTCTCTCTCGCTCTCTGTCTCTTTCTCGCTCTCTGTGTCTGTCTTGATATCTGTCTCTGTCTCACTCTGGCTCTCTGTCTCGCTCTCGCTCTCTGTTTCG
>NW_027130112.1:5000-29129 GCF_040414725.1 Anabrus simplex
TGAAACAAGTGTGGGACTGGACTGGAGAGATAGCCCTCACCAGGGCTAAACTACCACCAATCGGTCGCCGAAGGGACGGGCACCTTCATTGGACAAGAACCATGGTCATTGGATGAACCAAACCCACAAGGTGATAGCTGGGATAGAGCACCTGCCCAGGACAAGGCTCAATATCCTCCCACCACCAAGCTGGGCAACGTGGATCAAAAGTTAGGACACATCGGGCGCCGAAGGGTCTGGTCAAACCACTAAATCGGTCGCCGGCGGGAAAATGTCCAAAGTACCATGGTTCTGAGGGTCTGACTTCCCTCAAAACTGTCCGTTACTCATTTTCTATTCGGACTGAGCAGTTTGACACCACCCCCGTCTCTCTAGGACATGGAAGTCCTGTTGCCAAAAACCAGGTTTCTGAAATCGCGCCGGTACCTGTCTGGTCGACCCGCCACTGAGTGTGTAATCCAAAACAGGCCAAATATCGATGAAGCCCTGAACCTCACAGGGCTTCTGTGCGCCCCACCATCGGGGGTCAAATTCAACAAAAACGTGATAAATCAAAAAGTACACATCCGATCTTGATGGGGTTTTTTTTGCACGAAAGTGCATAAATAGACGAGCATTTACATTCAATTAAAAACGTTTTTGTATAAAACATTTTAATAGGAAATCGTGTTTCAAGTTTTGGGAAAAAAGTGAATTTCACAGGATGCATAGGTTCCTGTGGATGCGAATTTTTTTTTACATTATGTAATTGTTGCCCATCACGAGAGAGGGTATGAGACGAAATTTGGGACCTCTAGCCCTTCGGGAAGTATTTTTAATCATTTTTTGAAAATTACAGAAATTGGTCGAAAAAATGACAGAGTCCCACTTTTCACAGCCGTGCACCTGGTGATTGAAAACGTGCATCTGGTAACCCAAAAATGCGGTTCTCAATGCGCTTGCCGGTGTTACAGATATACATGTCCGATAATGATGCACCCTACTACGGACCTTTTTCAATGGGGGCCGGCCTGAATTATTTATGGAAGGTATGATTACTTTTTTTTTCTCCGTGCAACTGGTGATTGAAAACGTGCATCTGGTAACCCAAAACACGGTTCTCTATGCGGTTAGCGGTGTTCCCGAGATTCATGTCCGATAATGATGCACCCTACTACGGACCTTTTCAATGGGGGCCGGTCCGAATTATTTATGGAAGGTATGATTTTTTTTTTCTCTCTCCGTGCAACTGGTGATTGAAAACGTGCATCTGGTAACCCAAAACACGGTTCTCTATGCGGTTAGCGGTGTTCCCGAGATTCATGTCCGATAATGATGCACCCTACTACGGACCTTTTCAATGGGGGCCGGTCCGAATTATTTATGGAAGGTATGATTTTTTTTTTTTTTCAACACTTTTCCCCTCTTTTTCTCTCTCTGCCGGGGCCGGCCCTGGGTGGTTAGCGGTGTTCCATCTATTCATGTCCGCTTATGGCGCACCCTACTACGGACCTTTAGCAATGGGGGCCGGCCCGAATTATTTATGGAAGGTCTGATGATGATTTTTTTTTTTTTTCCACCATCTCTTTCTCTCTCTGCCGGGGCCGGCCAAGAGTGCTTTATGGACGGTTTAAGACATGACTATGGATGCAAATGCTCATTTTCCTCCGTGCACCTGGTGATTGAAAACGTGCATCTGGTAACCCAAAAATTATAAAACGGTTTTAAATACTTTTACCCGTCATTCTATTGATATAGCCCGCTAGGGGAGTGCCCCACTACGGCCCTCTCTCTGTCAGGGCCGTCCTTGGGTGCTTTTTAGACACTTTAAGAAATCACGATGGATGCAGATTGCTATTAATCCTCCGTGCAACTGGTGATTGAAAACGTGCA
Source organism: Anabrus simplex (assembly GCF_040414725.1). Classification (NCBI taxonomy): domain Eukaryota; kingdom Metazoa; phylum Arthropoda; class Insecta; order Orthoptera; family Tettigoniidae; genus Anabrus; species Anabrus simplex. The sequence continues at coordinate 6,873 of NW_027130112.1, forward strand.
TCTGGTAACCCAAAATTTCAAATATGGTTCAAAATGAATTTAAAGGCACCCCTCTCATTGTTCCCCGCTATGGGAGCACCCCACTAAGGCCCTGTCTCGGTCGGGGCCGACCTGAGTGCTTTATAGACACTTTAAGAAATCGCGATGGATGCAGATTGCTATTAATCCTCCGTGCAACTGGTGATTGAAAATGTGCAACTGGTGATTGAAAACGTGCACCTGGTCACCCAAAACACGGTTCTCTATGCGGTTAGCGGTGTTCCATCTATTCATGTCCGCTTATGGCGCACCCTACTACGGACCTTTAGCAATGGGGGCCGGCCCGAATTATTTATGGAAGGTCTGATGATGATTTTTTTTTTTTTTCCACCATCTCTTTCTCTCTCTGCCGGGGCCGGCCAAGAGTGCTTTATGGACGGTTTAAGACATGACTATGGATGCAAATGCTCATTTTCCTCCGTGCACCTGGTGATTGAAAACGTGCATCTGGTAACCCAAAAATTATAAAACGGTTTTAAATACTTTTACCCGTCATTCTATTGATATAGCCCGCTAGGGGAGTGCCCCACTACGGCCCTCTCTCTGTCAGGGCCGTCCTTGGGTGCTTTTTAGACACTTTAAGAAATCACGATGGATGCAGATTGCTATTAATCCTCCGTGCAACTGGTGATTGAAAACGTGCATCTGGTAACCCAAAATTTCAAATATGGTTCAAAATGAATTTAAAGGCACCCCTCTCATTGTTCCCCGCTATGGGAGCACCCCACTAAGGCCCTGTCTCGGTCGGGGCCGACCTGAGTGCTTTATAGACACTTTAAGAAATCGCGATGGATGCAGATTGCTATTAATCCTCCGTGCAACTGGTGATTGAAAATGTGCAACTGGTGATTGAAAACGTGCACCTGGTCACCCAAAACACGGTTCTCTATGCGGTTAGCGGTGTTCCATCTATTCATGTCCGCTTATGGCGCACCCTACTACGGACCTTTAGCAATGGGGGCCGGCCCGAATTATTTATGGAAGGTCTGATGATGATTTTTTTTTTTTTTCCACCATCTCTTTCTCTCTCTGCCGGGGCCGGCCAAGAGTGCTTTATGGACGGTTTAAGACATGACTATGGATGCAAATGCTCATTTTCCTCCGTGCACCTGGTGATTGAAAACGTGCATCTGGTAACCCAAAAATTATAAAACGGTTTTAAATACTTTTACCCGTCATTCTATTGATATAGCCCGCTAGGGGAGTGCCCCACTACGGCCCTCTCTCTGTCAGGGCCGTCCTTGGGTGCTTTTTAGACACTTTAAGAAATCACGATGGATGCAGATTGCTATTAATCCTCCGTGCAACTGGTGATTGAAAACGTGCATCTGGTAACCCAAAATTTCAAATATGGTTCAAAATGAATTTAAAGGCACCCCTCTCATTGTTCCCCGCTATGGGAGCACCCCACTAAGGCCCTGTCTCGGTCGGGGCCGACCTGAGTGCTTTATAGACACTTTAAGAAATCGCGATGGATGCAGATTGCTATTAATCCTCCGTGCAACTGGTGATTGAAAATGTGCAACTGGTGATTGAAAACGTGCACCTGGTCACCCAAAACACGGTTCTCTATGCGGTTAGCGGTGTTCCATCTATTCATGTCCGCTTATGGCGCACCCTACTACGGACCTTTAGCAATGGGGGCCGGCCCGAATTATTTATGGAAGGTCTGATGATGATTTTTTTTTTTTTTCCACCATCTCTTTCTCTCTCTGCCGGGGCCGGCCAAGAGTGCTTTATGGACGGTTTAAGACATGACTATGGATGCAAATGCTCATTTTCCTCCGTGCACCTGGTGATTGAAAACGTGCATCTGGTAACCCAAAAATTATAAAACGGTTTTAAATACTTTTACCCGTCATTCTATTGATATAGCCCGCTAGGGGAGTGCCCCACTACGGCCCTCTCTCTGTCAGGGCCGTCCTTGGGTGCTTTTTAGACACTTTAAGAAATCACGATGGATGCAGATTGCTATTAATCCTCCGTGCAACTGGTGATTGAAAACGTGCATCTGGTAACCCAAAATTTCAAATATGGTTCAAAATGAATTTAAAGGCACCCCTCTCATTGTTCCCCGCTATGGGAGCACCCCACTAAGGCCCTGTCTCGGTCGGGGCCGACCTGAGTGCTTTATAGACACTTTAAGAAATCGCGATGGATGCAGATTGCTATTAATCCTCCGTGCAACTGGTGATTGAAAATGTGCAACTGGTGATTGAAAACGTGCACCTGGTCACCCAAAACACGGTTCTCTATGCGGTTAGCGGTGTTCCATCTATTCATGTCCGCTTATGGCGCACCCTACTACGGACCTTTAGCAATGGGGGCCGGCCCGAATTATTTATGGAAGGTCTGATGATGATTTTTTTTTTTTTTCCACCATCTCTTTCTCTCTCTGCCGGGGCCGGCCAAGAGTGCTTTATGGACGGTTTAAGACATGACTATGGATGCAAATGCTCATTTTCCTCCGTGCACCTGGTGATTGAAAACGTGCATCTGGTAACCCAAAAATTATAAAACGGTTTTAAATACTTTTACCCGTCATTCTATTGATATAGCCCGCTAGGGGAGTGCCCCACTACGGCCCTCTCTCTGTCAGGGCCGTCCTTGGGTGCTTTTTAGACACTTTAAGAAATCACGATGGATGCAGATTGCTATTAATCCTCCGTGCAACTGGTGATTGAAAACGTGCATCTGGTAACCCAAAATTTCAAATATGGTTCAAAATGAATTTAAAGGCACCCCTCTCATTGTTCCCCGCTATGGGAGCACCCCACTAAGGCCCTGTCTCGGTCGGGGCCGACCTGAGTGCTTTATAGACACTTTAAGAAATCGCGATGGATGCAGATTGCTATTAATCCTCCGTGCAACTGGTGATTGAAAATGTGCAACTGGTGATTGAAAACGTGCACCTGGTCACCCAAAACACGGTTCTCTATGCGGTTAGCGGTGTTCCATCTATTCATGTCCGCTTATGGCGCACCCTACTACGGACCTTTAGCAATGGGGGCCGGCCCGAATTATTTATGGAAGGTCTGATGATGATTTTTTTTTTTTTTCCACCATCTCTTTCTCTCTCTGCCGGGGCCGGCCAAGAGTGCTTTATGGACGGTTTAAGACATGACTATGGATGCAAATGCTCATTTTCCTCCGTGCACCTGGTGATTGAAAACGTGCATCTGGTAACCCAAAAATTATAAAACGGTTTTAAATACTTTTACCCGTCATTCTATTGATATAGCCCGCTAGGGGAGTGCCCCACTACGGCCCTCTCTCTGTCAGGGCCGTCCTTGGGTGCTTTTTAGACACTTTAAGAAATCACGATGGATGCAGATTGCTATTAATCCTCCGTGCAACTGGTGATTGAAAACGTGCATCTGGTAACCCAAAATTTCAAATATGGTTCAAAATGAATTTAAAGGCACCCCTCTCATTGTTCCCCGCTATGGGAGCACCCCACTAAGGCCCTGTCTCGGTCGGGGCCGACCTGAGTGCTTTATAGACACTTTAAGAAATCGCGATGGATGCAGATTGCTATTAATCCTCCGTGCAACTGGTGATTGAAAATGTGCAACTGGTGATTGAAAACGTGCACCTGGTCACCCAAAACACGGTTCTCTATGCGGTTAGCGGTGTTCCATCTATTCATGTCCGCTTATGGCGCACCCTACTACGGACCTTTAGCAATGGGGGCCGGCCCGAATTATTTATGGAAGGTCTGATGATGATTTTTTTTTTTTTTCCACCATCTCTTTCTCTCTCTGCCGGGGCCGGCCAAGAGTGCTTTATGGACGGTTTAAGACATGACTATGGATGCAAATGCTCATTTTCCTCCGTGCACCTGGTGATTGAAAACGTGCATCTGGTAACCCAAAAATTATAAAACGGTTTTAAATACTTTTACCCGTCATTCTATTGATATAGCCCGCTAGGGGAGTGCCCCACTACGGCCCTCTCTCTGTCAGGGCCGTCCTTGGGTGCTTTTTAGACACTTTAAGAAATCACGATGGATGCAGATTGCTATTAATCCTCCGTGCAACTGGTGATTGAAAACGTGCATCTGGTAACCCAAAATTTCAAATATGGTTCAAAATGAATTTAAAGGCACCCCTCTCATTGTTCCCCGCTATGGGAGCACCCCACTAAGGCCCTGTCTCGGTCGGGGCCGACCTGAGTGCTTTATAGACACTTTAAGAAATCGCGATGGATGCAGATTGCTATTAATCCTCCGTGCAACTGGTGATTGAAAATGTGCAACTGGTGATTGAAAACGTGCACCTGGTCACCCAAAACACGGTTCTCTATGCGGTTAGCGGTGTTCCATCTATTCATGTCCGCTTATGGCGCACCCTACTACGGACCTTTAGCAATGGGGGCCGGCCCGAATTATTTATGGAAGGTCTGATGATGATTTTTTTTTTTTTTCCACCATCTCTTTCTCTCTCTGCCGGGGCCGGCCAAGAGTGCTTTATGGACGGTTTAAGACATGACTATGGATGCAAATGCTCATTTTCCTCCGTGCACCTGGTGATTGAAAACGTGCATCTGGTAACCCAAAAATTATAAAACGGTTTTAAATACTTTTACCCGTCATTCTATTGATATAGCCCGCTAGGGGAGTGCCCCACTACGGCCCTCTCTCTGTCAGGGCCGTCCTTGGGTGCTTTTTAGACACTTTAAGAAATCACGATGGATGCAGATTGCTATTAATCCTCCGTGCAACTGGTGATTGAAAACGTGCATCTGGTAACCCAAAATTTCAAATATGGTTCAAAATGAATTTAAAGGCACCCCTCTCATTGTTCCCCGCTATGGGAGCACCCCACTAAGGCCCTGTCTCGGTCGGGGCCGACCTGAGTGCTTTATAGACACTTTAAGAAATCGCGATGGATGCAGATTGCTATTAATCCTCCGTGCAACTGGTGATTGAAAATGTGCAACTGGTGATTGAAAACGTGCACCTGGTCACCCAAAACACGGTTCTCTATGCGGTTAGCGGTGTTCCATCTATTCATGTCCGCTTATGGCGCACCCTACTACGGACCTTTAGCAATGGGGGCCGGCCCGAATTATTTATGGAAGGTCTGATGATGATTTTTTTTTTTTTTCCACCATCTCTTTCTCTCTCTGCCGGGGCCGGCCAAGAGTGCTTTATGGACGGTTTAAGACATGACTATGGATGCAAATGCTCATTTTCCTCCGTGCACCTGGTGATTGAAAACGTGCATCTGGTAACCCAAAAATTATAAAACGGTTTTAAATACTTTTACCCGTCATTCTATTGATATAGCCCGCTAGGGGAGTGCCCCACTACGGCCCTCTCTCTGTCAGGGCCGTCCTTGGGTGCTTTTTAGACACTTTAAGAAATCACGATGGATGCAGATTGCTATTAATCCTCCGTGCAACTGGTGATTGAAAACGTGCATCTGGTAACCCAAAATTTCAAATATGGTTCAAAATGAATTTAAAGGCACCCCTCTCATTGTTCCCCGCTATGGGAGCACCCCACTAAGGCCCTGTCTCGGTCGGGGCCGACCTGAGTGCTTTATAGACACTTTAAGAAATCGCGATGGATGCAGATTGCTATTAATCCTCCGTGCAACTGGTGATTGAAAATGTGCAACTGGTGATTGAAAACGTGCACCTGGTCACCCAAAACACGGTTCTCTATGCGGTTAGCGGTGTTCCATCTATTCATGTCCGCTTATGGCGCACCCTACTACGGACCTTTAGCAATGGGGGCCGGCCCGAATTATTTATGGAAGGTCTGATGATGATTTTTTTTTTTTTTCCACCATCTCTTTCTCTCTCTGCCGGGGCCGGCCAAGAGTGCTTTATGGACGGTTTAAGACATGACTATGGATGCAAATGCTCATTTTCCTCCGTGCACCTGGTGATTGAAAACGTGCATCTGGTAACCCAAAAATTATAAAACGGTTTTAAATACTTTTACCCGTCATTCTATTGATATAGCCCGCTAGGGGAGTGCCCCACTACGGCCCTCTCTCTGTCAGGGCCGTCCTTGGGTGCTTTTTAGACACTTTAAGAAATCACGATGGATGCAGATTGCTATTAATCCTCCGTGCAACTGGTGATTGAAAACGTGCATCTGGTAACCCAAAATTTCAAATATGGTTCAAAATGAATTTAAAGGCACCCCTCTCATTGTTCCCCGCTATGGGAGCACCCCACTAAGGCCCTGTCTCGGTCGGGGCCGACCTGAGTGCTTTATAGACACTTTAAGAAATCGCGATGGATGCAGATTGCTATTAATCCTCCGTGCAACTGGTGATTGAAAATGTGCAACTGGTGATTGAAAACGTGCACCTGGTCACCCAAAACACGGTTCTCTATGCGGTTAGCGGTGTTCCATCTATTCATGTCCGCTTATGGCGCACCCTACTACGGACCTTTAGCAATGGGGGCCGGCCCGAATTATTTATGGAAGGTCTGATGATGATTTTTTTTTTTTTTCCACCATCTCTTTCTCTCTCTGCCGGGGCCGGCCAAGAGTGCTTTATGGACGGTTTAAGACATGACTATGGATGCAAATGCTCATTTTCCTCCGTGCACCTGGTGATTGAAAACGTGCATCTGGTAACCCAAAAATTATAAAACGGTTTTAAATACTTTTACCCGTCATTCTATTGATATAGCCCGCTAGGGGAGTGCCCCACTACGGCCCTCTCTCTGTCAGGGCCGTCCTTGGGTGCTTTTTAGACACTTTAAGAAATCACGATGGATGCAGATTGCTATTAATCCTCCGTGCAACTGGTGATTGAAAACGTGCATCTGGTAACCCAAAATTTCAAATATGGTTCAAAATGAATTTAAAGGCACCCCTCTCATTGTTCCCCGCTATGGGAGCACCCCACTAAGGCCCTGTCTCGGTCGGGGCCGACCTGAGTGCTTTATAGACACTTTAAGAAATCGCGATGGATGCAGATTGCTATTAATCCTCCGTGCAACTGGTGATTGAAAATGTGCAACTGGTGATTGAAAACGTGCACCTGGTCACCCAAAACACGGTTCTCTATGCGGTTAGCGGTGTTCCATCTATTCATGTCCGCTTATGGCGCACCCTACTACGGACCTTTAGCAATGGGGGCCGGCCCGAATTATTTATGGAAGGTCTGATGATGATTTTTTTTTTTTTTCCACCATCTCTTTCTCTCTCTGCCGGGGCCGGCCAAGAGTGCTTTATGGACGGTTTAAGACATGACTATGGATGCAAATGCTCATTTTCCTCCGTGCACCTGGTGATTGAAAACGTGCATCTGGTAACCCAAAAATTATAAAACGGTTTTAAATACTTTTACCCGTCATTCTATTGATATAGCCCGCTAGGGGAGTGCCCCACTACGGCCCTCTCTCTGTCAGGGCCGTCCTTGGGTGCTTTTTAGACACTTTAAGAAATCACGATGGATGCAGATTGCTATTAATCCTCCGTGCAACTGGTGATTGAAAACGTGCATCTGGTAACCCAAAATTTCAAATATGGTTCAAAATGAATTTAAAGGCACCCCTCTCATTGTTCCCCGCTATGGGAGCACCCCACTAAGGCCCTGTCTCGGTCGGGGCCGACCTGAGTGCTTTATAGACACTTTAAGAAATCGCGATGGATGCAGATTGCTATTAATCCTCCGTGCAACTGGTGATTGAAAATGTGCAACTGGTGATTGAAAACGTGCACCTGGTCACCCAAAACACGGTTCTCTATGCGGTTAGCGGTGTTCCATCTATTCATGTCCGCTTATGGCGCACCCTACTACGGACCTTTAGCAATGGGGGCCGGCCCGAATTATTTATGGAAGGTCTGATGATGATTTTTTTTTTTTTTCCACCATCTCTTTCTCTCTCTGCCGGGGCCGGCCAAGAGTGCTTTATGGACGGTTTAAGACATGACTATGGATGCAAATGCTCATTTTCCTCCGTGCACCTGGTGATTGAAAACGTGCATCTGGTAACCCAAAAATTATAAAACGGTTTTAAATACTTTTACCCGTCATTCTATTGATATAGCCCGCTAGGGGAGTGCCCCACTACGGCCCTCTCTCTGTCAGGGCCGTCCTTGGGTGCTTTTTAGACACTTTAAGAAATCACGATGGATGCAGATTGCTATTAATCCTCCGTGCAACTGGTGATTGAAAACGTGCATCTGGTAACCCAAAATTTCAAATATGGTTCAAAATGAATTTAAAGGCACCCCTCTCATTGTTCCCCGCTATGGGAGCACCCCACTAAGGCCCTGTCTCGGTCGGGGCCGACCTGAGTGCTTTATAGACACTTTAAGAAATCGCGATGGATGCAGATTGCTATTAATCCTCCGTGCAACTGGTGATTGAAAATGTGCAACTGGTGATTGAAAACGTGCACCTGGTCACCCAAAACACGGTTCTCTATGCGGTTAGCGGTGTTCCATCTATTCATGTCCGCTTATGGCGCACCCTACTACGGACCTTTAGCAATGGGGGCCGGCCCGAATTATTTATGGAAGGTCTGATGATGATTTTTTTTTTTTTTCCACCATCTCTTTCTCTCTCTGCCGGGGCCGGCCAAGAGTGCTTTATGGACGGTTTAAGACATGACTATGGATGCAAATGCTCATTTTCCTCCGTGCACCTGGTGATTGAAAACGTGCATCTGGTAACCCAAAAATTATAAAACGGTTTTAAATACTTTTACCCGTCATTCTATTGATATAGCCCGCTAGGGGAGTGCCCCACTACGGCCCTCTCTCTGTCAGGGCCGTCCTTGGGTGCTTTTTAGACACTTTAAGAAATCACGATGGATGCAGATTGCTATTAATCCTCCGTGCAACTGGTGATTGAAAACGTGCATCTGGTAACCCAAAATTTCAAATATGGTTCAAAATGAATTTAAAGGCACCCCTCTCATTGTTCCCCGCTATGGGAGCACCCCACTAAGGCCCTGTCTCGGTCGGGGCCGACCTGAGTGCTTTATAGACACTTTAAGAAATCGCGATGGATGCAGATTGCTATTAATCCTCCGTGCAACTGGTGATTGAAAATGTGCAACTGGTGATTGAAAACGTGCACCTGGTCACCCAAAACACGGTTCTCTATGCGGTTAGCGGTGTTCCATCTATTCATGTCCGCTTATGGCGCACCCTACTACGGACCTTTAGCAATGGGGGCCGGCCCGAATTATTTATGGAAGGTCTGATGATGATTTTTTTTTTTTTTCCACCATCTCTTTCTCTCTCTGCCGGGGCCGGCCAAGAGTGCTTTATGGACGGTTTAAGACATGACTATGGATGCAAATGCTCATTTTCCTCCGTGCACCTGGTGATTGAAAACGTGCATCTGGTAACCCAAAAATTATAAAACGGTTTTAAATACTTTTACCCGTCATTCTATTGATATAGCCCGCTAGGGGAGTGCCCCACTACGGCCCTCTCTCTGTCAGGGCCGTCCTTGGGTGCTTTTTAGACACTTTAAGAAATCACGATGGATGCAGATTGCTATTAATCCTCCGTGCAACTGGTGATTGAAAACGTGCATCTGGTAACCCAAAATTTCAAATATGGTTCAAAATGAATTTAAAGGCACCCCTCTCATTGTTCCCCGCTATGGGAGCACCCCACTAAGGCCCTGTCTCGGTCGGGGCCGACCTGAGTGCTTTATAGACACTTTAAGAAATCGCGATGGATGCAGATTGCTATTAATCCTCCGTGCAACTGGTGATTGAAAATGTGCAACTGGTGATTGAAAACGTGCACCTGGTCACCCAAAACACGGTTCTCTATGCGGTTAGCGGTGTTCCATCTATTCATGTCCGCTTATGGCGCACCCTACTACGGACCTTTAGCAATGGGGGCCGGCCCGAATTATTTATGGAAGGTCTGATGATGATTTTTTTTTTTTTTCCACCATCTCTTTCTCTCTCTGCCGGGGCCGGCCAAGAGTGCTTTATGGACGGTTTAAGACATGACTATGGATGCAAATGCTCATTTTCCTCCGTGCACCTGGTGATTGAAAACGTGCATCTGGTAACCCAAAAATTATAAAACGGTTTTAAATACTTTTACCCGTCATTCTATTGATATAGCCCGCTAGGGGAGTGCCCCACTACGGCCCTCTCTCTGTCAGGGCCGTCCTTGGGTGCTTTTTAGACACTTTAAGAAATCACGATGGATGCAGATTGCTATTAATCCTCCGTGCAACTGGTGATTGAAAACGTGCATCTGGTAACCCAAAATTTCAAATATGGTTCAAAATGAATTTAAAGGCACCCCTCTCATTGTTCCCCGCTATGGGAGCACCCCACTAAGGCCCTGTCTCGGTCGGGGCCGACCTGAGTGCTTTATAGACACTTTAAGAAATCGCGATGGATGCAGATTGCTATTAATCCTCCGTGCAACTGGTGATTGAAAATGTGCAACTGGTGATTGAAAACGTGCACCTGGTCACCCAAAACACGGTTCTCTATGCGGTTAGCGGTGTTCCATCTATTCATGTCCGCTTATGGCGCACCCTACTACGGACCTTTAGCAATGGGGGCCGGCCCGAATTATTTATGGAAGGTCTGATGATGATTTTTTTTTTTTTTCCACCATCTCTTTCTCTCTCTGCCGGGGCCGGCCAAGAGTGCTTTATGGACGGTTTAAGACATGACTATGGATGCAAATGCTCATTTTCCTCCGTGCACCTGGTGATTGAAAACGTGCATCTGGTAACCCAAAAATTATAAAACGGTTTTAAATACTTTTACCCGTCATTCTATTGATATAGCCCGCTAGGGGAGTGCCCCACTACGGCCCTCTCTCTGTCAGGGCCGTCCTTGGGTGCTTTTTAGACACTTTAAGAAATCACGATGGATGCAGATTGCTATTAATCCTCCGTGCAACTGGTGATTGAAAACGTGCATCTGGTAACCCAAAATTTCAAATATGGTTCAAAATGAATTTAAAGGCACCCCTCTCATTGTTCCCCGCTATGGGAGCACCCCACTAAGGCCCTGTCTCGGTCGGGGCCGACCTGAGTGCTTTATAGACACTTTAAGAAATCGCGATGGATGCAGATTGCTATTAATCCTCCGTGCAACTGGTGATTGAAAATGTGCAACTGGTGATTGAAAACGTGCACCTGGTCACCCAAAACACGGTTCTCTATGCGGTTAGCGGTGTTCCATCTATTCATGTCCGCTTATGGCGCACCCTACTACGGACCTTTAGCAATGGGGGCCGGCCCGAATTATTTATGGAAGGTCTGATGATGATTTTTTTTTTTTTTCCACCATCTCTTTCTCTCTCTGCCGGGGCCGGCCAAGAGTGCTTTATGGACGGTTTAAGACATGACTATGGATGCAAATGCTCATTTTCCTCCGTGCACCTGGTGATTGAAAACGTGCATCTGGTAACCCAAAAATTATAAAACGGTTTTAAATACTTTTACCCGTCATTCTATTGATATAGCCCGCTAGGGGAGTGCCCCACTACGGCCCTCTCTCTGTCAGGGCCGTCCTTGGGTGCTTTTTAGACACTTTAAGAAATCACGATGGATGCAGATTGCTATTAATCCTCCGTGCAACTGGTGATTGAAAACGTGCATCTGGTAACCCAAAATTTCAAATATGGTTCAAAATGAATTTAAAGGCACCCCTCTCATTGTTCCCCGCTATGGGAGCACCCCACTAAGGCCCTGTCTCGGTCGGGGCCGACCTGAGTGCTTTATAGACACTTTAAGAAATCGCGATGGATGCAGATTGCTATTAATCCTCCGTGCAACTGGTGATTGAAAATGTGCAACTGGTGATTGAAAACGTGCACCTGGTCACCCAAAACACGGTTCTCTATGCGGTTAGCGGTGTTCCATCTATTCATGTCCGCTTATGGCGCACCCTACTACGGACCTTTAGCAATGGGGGCCGGCCCGAATTATTTATGGAAGGTCTGATGATGATTTTTTTTTTTTTTCCACCATCTCTTTCTCTCTCTGCCGGGGCCGGCCAAGAGTGCTTTATGGACGGTTTAAGACATGACTATGGATGCAAATGCTCATTTTCCTCCGTGCACCTGGTGATTGAAAACGTGCATCTGGTAACCCAAAAATTATAAAACGGTTTTAAATACTTTTACCCGTCATTCTATTGATATAGCCCGCTAGGGGAGTGCCCCACTACGGCCCTCTCTCTGTCAGGGCCGTCCTTGGGTGCTTTTTAGACACTTTAAGAAATCACGATGGATGCAGATTGCTATTAATCCTCCGTGCAACTGGTGATTGAAAACGTGCATCTGGTAACCCAAAATTTCAAATATGGTTCAAAATGAATTTAAAGGCACCCCTCTCATTGTTCCCCGCTATGGGAGCACCCCACTAAGGCCCTGTCTCGGTCGGGGCCGACCTGAGTGCTTTATAGACACTTTAAGAAATCGCGATGGATGCAGATTGCTATTAATCCTCCGTGCAACTGGTGATTGAAAATGTGCAACTGGTGATTGAAAACGTGCACCTGGTCACCCAAAACACGGTTCTCTATGCGGTTAGCGGTGTTCCATCTATTCATGTCCGCTTATGGCGCACCCTACTACGGACCTTTAGCAATGGGGGCCGGCCCGAATTATTTATGGAAGGTCTGATGATGATTTTTTTTTTTTTTCCACCATCTCTTTCTCTCTCTGCCGGGGCCGGCCAAGAGTGCTTTATGGACGGTTTAAGACATGACTATGGATGCAAATGCTCATTTTCCTCCGTGCACCTGGTGATTGAAAACGTGCATCTGGTAACCCAAAAATTATAAAACGGTTTTAAATACTTTTACCCGTCATTCTATTGATATAGCCCGCTAGGGGAGTGCCCCACTACGGCCCTCTCTCTGTCAGGGCCGTCCTTGGGTGCTTTTTAGACACTTTAAGAAATCACGATGGATGCAGATTGCTATTAATCCTCCGTGCAACTGGTGATTGAAAACGTGCATCTGGTAACCCAAAATTTCAAATATGGTTCAAAATGAATTTAAAGGCACCCCTCTCATTGTTCCCCGCTATGGGAGCACCCCACTAAGGCCCTGTCTCGGTCGGGGCCGACCTGAGTGCTTTATAGACACTTTAAGAAATCGCGATGGATGCAGATTGCTATTAATCCTCCGTGCAACTGGTGATTGAAAATGTGCAACTGGTGATTGAAAACGTGCACCTGGTCACCCAAAACACGGTTCTCTATGCGGTTAGCGGTGTTCCATCTATTCATGTCCGCTTATGGCGCACCCTACTACGGACCTTTAGCAATGGGGGCCGGCCCGAATTATTTATGGAAGGTCTGATGATGATTTTTTTTTTTTTTCCACCATCTCTTTCTCTCTCTGCCGGGGCCGGCCAAGAGTGCTTTATGGACGGTTTAAGACATGACTATGGATGCAAATGCTCATTTTCCTCCGTGCACCTGGTGATTGAAAACGTGCATCTGGTAACCCAAAAATTATAAAACGGTTTTAAATACTTTTACCCGTCATTCTATTGATATAGCCCGCTAGGGGAGTGCCCCACTACGGCCCTCTCTCTGTCAGGGCCGTCCTTGGGTGCTTTTTAGACACTTTAAGAAATCACGATGGATGCAGATTGCTATTAATCCTCCGTGCAACTGGTGATTGAAAACGTGCATCTGGTAACCCAAAATTTCAAATATGGTTCAAAATGAATTTAAAGGCACCCCTCTCATTGTTCCCCGCTATGGGAGCACCCCACTAAGGCCCTGTCTCGGTCGGGGCCGACCTGAGTGCTTTATAGACACTTTAAGAAATCGCGATGGATGCAGATTGCTATTAATCCTCCGTGCAACTGGTGATTGAAAATGTGCAACTGGTGATTGAAAACGTGCACCTGGTCACCCAAAACACGGTTCTCTATGCGGTTAGCGGTGTTCCATCTATTCATGTCCGCTTATGGCGCACCCTACTACGGACCTTTAGCAATGGGGGCCGGCCCGAATTATTTATGGAAGGTCTGATGATGATTTTTTTTTTTTTTCCACCATCTCTTTCTCTCTCTGCCGGGGCCGGCCAAGAGTGCTTTATGGACGGTTTAAGACATGACTATGGATGCAAATGCTCATTTTCCTCCGTGCACCTGGTGATTGAAAACGTGCATCTGGTAACCCAAAAATTATAAAACGGTTTTAAATACTTTTACCCGTCATTCTATTGATATAGCCCGCTAGGGGAGTGCCCCACTACGGCCCTCTCTCTGTCAGGGCCGTCCTTGGGTGCTTTTTAGACACTTTAAGAAATCACGATGGATGCAGATTGCTATTAATCCTCCGTGCAACTGGTGATTGAAAACGTGCATCTGGTAACCCAAAATTTCAAATATGGTTCAAAATGAATTTAAAGGCACCCCTCTCATTGTTCCCCGCTATGGGAGCACCCCACTAAGGCCCTGTCTCGGTCGGGGCCGACCTGAGTGCTTTATAGACACTTTAAGAAATCGCGATGGATGCAGATTGCTATTAATCCTCCGTGCAACTGGTGATTGAAAATGTGCAACTGGTGATTGAAAACGTGCACCTGGTCACCCAAAACACGGTTCTCTATGCGGTTAGCGGTGTTCCATCTATTCATGTCCGCTTATGGCGCACCCTACTACGGACCTTTAGCAATGGGGGCCGGCCCGAATTATTTATGGAAGGTCTGATGATGATTTTTTTTTTTTTTCCACCATCTCTTTCTCTCTCTGCCGGGGCCGGCCAAGAGTGCTTTATGGACGGTTTAAGACATGACTATGGATGCAAATGCTCATTTTCCTCCGTGCACCTGGTGATTGAAAACGTGCATCTGGTAACCCAAAAATTATAAAACGGTTTTAAATACTTTTACCCGTCATTCTATTGATATAGCCCGCTAGGGGAGTGCCCCACTACGGCCCTCTCTCTGTCAGGGCCGTCCTTGGGTGCTTTTTAGACACTTTAAGAAATCACGATGGATGCAGATTGCTATTAATCCTCCGTGCAACTGGTGATTGAAAACGTGCATCTGGTAACCCAAAATTTCAAATATGGTTCAAAATGAATTTAAAGGCACCCCTCTCATTGTTCCCCGCTATGGGAGCACCCCACTAAGGCCCTGTCTCGGTCGGGGCCGACCTGAGTGCTTTATAGACACTTTAAGAAATCGCGATGGATGCAGATTGCTATTAATCCTCCGTGCAACTGGTGATTGAAAATGTGCAACTGGTGATTGAAAACGTGCACCTGGTCACCCAAAACACGGTTCTCTATGCGGTTAGCGGTGTTCCATCTATTCATGTCCGCTTATGGCGCACCCTACTACGGACCTTTAGCAATGGGGGCCGGCCCGAATTATTTATGGAAGGTCTGATGATGATTTTTTTTTTTTTTCCACCATCTCTTTCTCTCTCTGCCGGGGCCGGCCAAGAGTGCTTTATGGACGGTTTAAGACATGACTATGGATGCAAATGCTCATTTTCCTCCGTGCACCTGGTGATTGAAAACGTGCATCTGGTAACCCAAAAATTATAAAACGGTTTTAAATACTTTTACCCGTCATTCTATTGATATAGCCCGCTAGGGGAGTGCCCCACTACGGCCCTCTCTCTGTCAGGGCCGTCCTTGGGTGCTTTTTAGACACTTTAAGAAATCACGATGGATGCAGATTGCTATTAATCCTCCGTGCAACTGGTGATTGAAAACGTGCATCTGGTAACCCAAAATTTCAAATATGGTTCAAAATGAATTTAAAGGCACCCCTCTCATTGTTCCCCGCTATGGGAGCACCCCACTAAGGCCCTGTCTCGGTCGGGGCCGACCTGAGTGCTTTATAGACACTTTAAGAAATCGCGATGGATGCAGATTGCTATTAATCCTCCGTGCAACTGGTGATTGAAAATGTGCAACTGGTGATTGAAAACGTGCACCTGGTCACCCAAAACACGGTTCTCTATGCGGTTAGCGGTGTTCCATCTATTCATGTCCGCTTATGGCGCACCCTACTACGGACCTTTAGCAATGGGGGCCGGCCCGAATTATTTATGGAAGGTCTGATGATGATTTTTTTTTTTTTTCCACCATCTCTTTCTCTCTCTGCCGGGGCCGGCCAAGAGTGCTTTATGGACGGTTTAAGACATGACTATGGATGCAAATGCTCATTTTCCTCCGTGCACCTGGTGATTGAAAACGTGCATCTGGTAACCCAAAAATTATAAAACGGTTTTAAATACTTTTACCCGTCATTCTATTGATATAGCCCGCTAGGGGAGTGCCCCACTACGGCCCTCTCTCTGTCAGGGCCGTCCTTGGGTGCTTTTTAGACACTTTAAGAAATCACGATGGATGCAGATTGCTATTAATCCTCCGTGCAACTGGTGATTGAAAACGTGCATCTGGTAACCCAAAATTTCAAATATGGTTCAAAATGAATTTAAAGGCACCCCTCTCATTGTTCCCCGCTATGGGAGCACCCCACTAAGGCCCTGTCTCGGTCGGGGCCGACCTGAGTGCTTTATAGACACTTTAAGAAATCGCGATGGATGCAGATTGCTATTAATCCTCCGTGCAACTGGTGATTGAAAATGTGCAACTGGTGATTGAAAACGTGCACCTGGTCACCCAAAACACGGTTCTCTATGCGGTTAGCGGTGTTCCATCTATTCATGTCCGCTTATGGCGCACCCTACTACGGACCTTTAGCAATGGGGGCCGGCCCGAATTATTTATGGAAGGTCTGATGATGATTTTTTTTTTTTTTCCACCATCTCTTTCTCTCTCTGCCGGGGCCGGCCAAGAGTGCTTTATGGACGGTTTAAGACATGACTATGGATGCAAATGCTCATTTTCCTCCGTGCACCTGGTGATTGAAAACGTGCATCTGGTAACCCAAAAATTATAAAACGGTTTTAAATACTTTTACCCGTCATTCTATTGATATAGCCCGCTAGGGGAGTGCCCCACTACGGCCCTCTCTCTGTCAGGGCCGTCCTTGGGTGCTTTTTAGACACTTTAAGAAATCACGATGGATGCAGATTGCTATTAATCCTCCGTGCAACTGGTGATTGAAAACGTGCATCTGGTAACCCAAAATTTCAAATATGGTTCAAAATGAATTTAAAGGCACCCCTCTCATTGTTCCCCGCTATGGGAGCACCCCACTAAGGCCCTGTCTCGGTCGGGGCCGACCTGAGTGCTTTATAGACACTTTAAGAAATCGCGATGGATGCAGATTGCTATTAATCCTCCGTGCAACTGGTGATTGAAAATGTGCAACTGGTGATTGAAAACGTGCACCTGGTCACCCAAAACACGGTTCTCTATGCGGTTAGCGGTGTTCCATCTATTCATGTCCGCTTATGGCGCACCCTACTACGGACCTTTAGCAATGGGGGCCGGCCCGAATTATTTATGGAAGGTCTGATGATGATTTTTTTTTTTTTTCCACCATCTCTTTCTCTCTCTGCCGGGGCCGGCCAAGAGTGCTTTATGGACGGTTTAAGACATGACTATGGATGCAAATGCTCATTTTCCTCCGTGCACCTGGTGATTGAAAACGTGCATCTGGTAACCCAAAAATTATAAAAGGGTTTTAAATACTTTTACCCGTCATTCTATTGATATAGCCCGCTAGGGGAGTGCCCCACTACGGCCCTCTCTCTGTCAGGGCCGTCCTTGGGTGCTTTTTAGACACTTTAAGAAATCACGATGGATGCAGATTGCTATTAATCCTCCGTGCAACTGGTGATTGAAAACGTGCATCTGGTAACCCAAAATTTCAAATATGGTTCAAAATGAATTTAAAGGCACCCCTCTCATTGTTCCCCGCTATGGGAGCACCCCACTAAGGCCCTGTCTCGGTCGGGGCCGACCTGAGTGCTTTATAGACACTTTAAGAAATCGCGATGGATGCAGATTGCTATTAATCCTCCGTGCAACTGGTGATTGAAAATGTGCAACTGGTGATTGAAAACGTGCACCTGGTCACCCAAAACACGGTTCTCTATGCGGTTAGCGGTGTTCCATCTATTCATGTCCGCTTATGGCGCACCCTACTACGGACCTTTAGCAATGGGGGCCGGCCCGAATTATTTATGGAAGGTCTGATGATGATTTTTTTTTTTTTTCCACCATCTCTTTCTCTCTCTGCCGGGGCCGGCCAAGAGTGCTTTATGGACGGTTTAAGACATGACTATGGATGCAAATGCTCATTTTCCTCCGTGCACCTGGTGATTGAAAACGTGCATCTGGTAACCCAAAAATTATAAAACGGTTTTAAATACTTTTACCCGTCATTCTATTGATATAGCCCGCTAGGGGAGTGCCCCACTACGGCCCTCTCTCTGTCAGGGCCGTCCTTGGGTGCTTTTTAGACACTTTAAGAAATCACGATGGATGCAGATTGCTATTAATCCTCCGTGCAACTGGTGATTGAAAACGTGCATCTGGTAACCCAAAATTTCAAATATGGTTCAAAATGAATTTAAAGGCACCCCTCTCATTGTTCCCCGCTATGGGAGCACCCCACTAAGGCCCTGTCTCGGTCGGGGCCGACCTGAGTGCTTTATAGACACTTTAAGAAATCGCGATGGATGCAGATTGCTATTAATCCTCCGTGCAACTGGTGATTGAAAATGTGCAACTGGTGATTGAAAACGTGCACCTGGTCACCCAAAACACGGTTCTCTATGCGGTTAGCGGTGTTCCATCTATTCATGTCCGCTTATGGCGCACCCTACTACGGACCTTTAGCAATGGGGGCCGGCCCGAATTATTTATGGAAGGTCTGATGATGATTTTTTTTTTTTTTCCACCATCTCTTTCTCTCTCTGCCGGGGCCGGCCAAGAGTGCTTTATGGACGGTTTAAGACATGACTATGGATGCAAATGCTCATTTTCCTCCGTGCACCTGGTGATTGAAAACGTGCATCTGGTAACCCAAAAATTATAAAACGGTTTTAAATACTTTTACCCGTCATTCTATTGATATAGCCCGCTAGGGGAGTGCCCCACTACGGCCCTCTCTCTGTCAGGGCCGTCCTTGGGTGCTTTTTAGACACTTTAAGAAATCACGATGGATGCAGATTGCTATTAATCCTCCGTGCAACTGGTGATTGAAAACGTGCATCTGGTAACCCAAAATTTCAAATATGGTTCAAAATGAATTTAAAGGCACCCCTCTCATTGTTCCCCGCTATGGGAGCACCCCACTAAGGCCCTGTCTCGGTCGGGGCCGACCTGAGTGCTTTATAGACACTTTAAGAAATCGCGATGGATGCAGATTGCTATTAATCCTCCGTGCAACTGGTGATTGAAAATGTGCAACTGGTGATTGAAAACGTGCACCTGGTCACCCAAAACACGGTTCTCTATGCGGTTAGCGGTGTTCCATCTATTCATGTCCGCTTATGGCGCACCCTACTACGGACCTTTAGCAATGGGGGCCGGCCCGAATTATTTATGGAAGGTCTGATGATGATTTTTTTTTTTTTTCCACCATCTCTTTCTCTCTCTGCCGGGGCCGGCCAAGAGTGCTTTATGGACGGTTTAAGACATGACTATGGATGCAAATGCTCATTTTCCTCCGTGCACCTGGTGATTGAAAACGTGCATCTGGTAACCCAAAAATTATAAAACGGTTTTAAATACTTTTACCCGTCATTCTATTGATATAGCCCGCTAGGGGAGTGCCCCACTACGGCCCTCTCTCTGTCAGGGCCGTCCTTGGGTGCTTTTTAGACACTTTAAGAAATCACGATGGATGCAGATTGCTATTAATCCTCCGTGCAACTGGTGATTGAAAACGTGCATCTGGTAACCCAAAATTTCAAATATGGTTCAAAATGAATTTAAAGGCACCCCTCTCATTGTTCCCCGCTATGGGAGCACCCCACTAAGGCCCTGTCTCGGTCGGGGCCGACCTGAGTGCTTTATAGACACTTTAAGAAATCGCGATGGATGCAGATTGCTATTAATCCTCCGTGCAACTGGTGATTGAAAATGTGCAACTGGTGATTGAAAACGTGCACCTGGTCACCCAAAACACGGTTCTCTATGCGGTTAGCGGTGTTCCATCTATTCATGTCCGCTTATGGCGCACCCTACTACGGACCTTTAGCAATGGGGGCCGGCCCGAATTATTTATGGAAGGTCTGATGATGATTTTTTTTTTTTTTCCACCATCTCTTTCTCTCTCTGCCGGGGCCGGCCAAGAGTGCTTTATGGACGGTTTAAGACATGACTATGGATGCAAATGCTCATTTTCCTCCGTGCACCTGGTGATTGAAAACGTGCATCTGGTAACCCAAAAATTATAAAACGGTTTTAAATACTTTTACCCGTCATTCTATTGATATAGCCCGCTAGGGGAGTGCCCCACTACGGCCCTCTCTCTGTCAGGGCCGTCCTTGGGTGCTTTTTAGACACTTTAAGAAATCACGATGGATGCAGATTGCTATTAATCCTCCGTGCAACTGGTGATTGAAAACGTGCATCTGGTAACCCAAAATTTCAAATATGGTTCAAAATGAATTTAAAGGCACCCCTCTCATTGTTCCCCGCTATGGGAGCACCCCACTAAGGCCCTGTCTCGGTCGGGGCCGACCTGAGTGCTTTATAGACACTTTAAGAAATCGCGATGGATGCAGATTGCTATTAATCCTCCGTGCAACTGGTGATTGAAAATGTGCAACTGGTGATTGAAAACGTGCACCTGGTCACCCAAAACACGGTTCTCTATGCGGTTAGCGGTGTTCCATCTATTCATGTCCGCTTATGGCGCACCCTACTACGGACCTTTAGCAATGGGGGCCGGCCCGAATTATTTATGGAAGGTCTGATGATGATTTTTTTTTTTTTTCCACCATCTCTTTCTCTCTCTGCCGGGGCCGGCCAAGAGTGCTTTATGGACGGTTTAAGACATGACTATGGATGCAAATGCTCATTTTCCTCCGTGCACCTGGTGATTGAAAACGTGCATCTGGTAACCCAAAAATTATAAAACGGTTTTAAATACTTTTACCCGTCATTCTATTGATATAGCCCGCTAGGGGAGTGCCCCACTACGGCCCTCTCTCTGTCAGGGCCGTCCTTGGGTGCTTTTTAGACACTTTAAGAAATCACGATGGATGCAGATTGCTATTAATCCTCCGTGCAACTGGTGATTGAAAACGTGCATCTGGTAACCCAAAATTTCAAATATGGTTCAAAATGAATTTAAAGGCACCCCTCTCATTGTTCCCCGCTATGGGAGCACCCCACTAAGGCCCTGTCTCGGTCGGGGCCGACCTGAGTGCTTTATAGACACTTTAAGAAATCGCGATGGATGCAGATTGCTATTAATCCTCCGTGCAACTGGTGATTGAAAATGTGCAACTGGTGATTGAAAACGTGCACCTGGTCACCCAAAACACGGTTCTCTATGCGGTTAGCGGTGTTCCATCTATTCATGTCCGCTTATGGCGCACCCTACTACGGACCTTTAGCAATGGGGGCCGGCCCGAATTATTTATGGAAGGTCTGATGATGATTTTTTTTTTTTTTCCACCATCTCTTTCTCTCTCTGCCGGGGCCGGCCAAGAGTGCTTTATGGACGGTTTAAGACATGACTATGGATGCAAATGCTCATTTTCCTCCGTGCACCTGGTGATTGAAAACGTGCATCTGGTAACCCAAAAATTATAAAACGGTTTTAAATACTTTTACCCGTCATTCTATTGATATAGCCCGCTAGGGGAGTGCCCCACTACGGCCCTCTCTCTGTCAGGGCCGTCCTTGGGTGCTTTTTAGACACTTTAAGAAATCACGATGGATGCAGATTGCTATTAATCCTCCGTGCAACTGGTGATTGAAAACGTGCATCTGGTAACCCAAAATTTCAAATATGGTTCAAAATGAATTTAAAGGCACCCCTCTCATTGTTCCCCGCTATGGGAGCACCCCACTAAGGCCCTGTCTCGGTCGGGGCCGACCTGAGTGCTTTATAGACACTTTAAGAAATCGCGATGGATGCAGATTGCTATTAATCCTCCGTGCAACTGGTGATTGAAAATGTGCAACTGGTGATTGAAAACGTGCACCTGGTCACCCAAAACACGGTTCTCTATGCGGTTAGCGGTGTTCCATCTATTCATGTCCGCTTATGGCGCACCCTACTACGGACCTTTAGCAATGGGGGCCGGCCCGAATTATTTATGGAAGGTCTGATGATGATTTTTTTTTTTTTTCCACCATCTCTTTCTCTCTCTGCCGGGGCCGGCCA
>NW_027130113.1:0-27847 GCF_040414725.1 Anabrus simplex
CACTGTGTCACTGCTACTAACACTTACTAGCCCACTGTGTCATTGCTACTAACACTTACTAGCCCACTGTGTCACTGCTACTAACACTTACTAGCCCACTGTGTCATTGCTACTAACACTTACTAGCCCACTGTGTCACTACCACTAACACTTACTAGCCCACTGTGTCATTGCTACTAACACTTACTAGCCCACTGTGTCACTGCTACTAACACTTACTAGCCCACTGTGTCATTGCTACTAACACTTACTAGCCCACTGTGTCACTGCTACTAACACTTACTAGCCCACTGTGTCATTGCTACTAACACTTACTAGCCCACTGTGTCACTACCACTAACACTTACTAGCCCACTGTGTCATTGCTACTAACACTTACTAGCCCACTGTGTCACTGCTACTAACACTTACTAGCCCACTGTGTCATTGCTACTAACACTTACTAGCCCACTGTGTCACTGCTACTAACACTTACTAGCCCACTGTGTCATTGCTACTAACACTTACTAGCCCACTGTGTCACTACCACTAACACTTACTAGCCCACTGTGTCATTGCTACTAACACTTACTAGCCCACTGTGTCACTGCTACTAACACTTACTAGCCCACTGTGTCATTGCTACTAACTAGCCCACTGTGTCACTACACTAACCACTTACTAGCCCACTGTTGTCACTGCTACTAACACTTACTAGCCCACTGTGTCACTGCTACTAACACTTGCTAGCCCACTGTGTCACTGCTACTAACACTTACTAGCCCACTGTGTCACTGACTACTAAACACTTACTAGCCCACTGTGTCATTGCTACTAACACTTACTAGCCCACTGTGTCACTGCTACTAACACTTACTAGCCCACTGTGTCACTTGCTACTAACACTTACTAGCCCACTGTGTCACTCCACTAACACTTACTAGCCCACTGTGTCACTTGCTACTAACACTTACTAGCCCACTGTGTCACTGCTACTAACACTTACTAGCCCACTGTGTCACTTGCTACTAACACTTACTAGCCACTGTGTCATTGCTACTAACACTTACTAGCCCACTGTGTCACTGCTACTAACACTTACTAGCCCACTGTGTCACTTGCTACTAACACTTACTAGCCCACTGTGTCACTGCACTAACACTTACTAGCCCACTGTGTCATTGCTACTAACACTTACTAGCCCACTGTGTCACTGCTACTAACACTTACTAGCCCACTGTGTCATTGCTACTAACACTTACTAGCCCACTGTGTCACTGCTACTAACACTTACTAGCCCACTGTGTCACTTGCTACTAACACTTACTAGCCCACTGTGTCACTGCTACTAACACTTACTAGCCCACTGTGTCACTACCACTAACACTTACTAGCCCACTGTGTCACTACTACTATCACTTACTAGCCCACTGTGTCACTGCTACTAACACTTACTAGCCCACTGTGTCACTGCTACTAACACTTACTAGCCCACTGTGTCACTGCTACTAACACTTACTAGCCCACTGTGTCACTACCACTAACACTTACTAGCCCACTGTGTCACTGCTACTAACACTTACTAGCCCACTGTGTCACTACCACTAACACTTACTAGCCCACTGTGTCACTGCTACTAACATTTACTAGCCCACTGTGTCACTGCTACTAACACTTACTAGCCCACTGTGTCACTACCACTAACACTTACTAGCCCACTGTGTCACTGCTACTAACACTTACTAGCCCACTGTGTCACTGCTACTAACACTTACTAGCCCACTGTGTCACTACCACTAACACTTACTAGCCCACTGTGTCACTTGCTACTAACACTTACTAGCCCACTTTGTCACTACCACTAACACTTACTAGCCCACTGTGTCACTGCTACTAACACTTACTAGCCCACTGTGTCACTGCTACTAACACTTACTAGCCCACTGTGTCACTGCTACTAACACTTACTAGCCCACTGTGTCACTACCACTAACACTTACTAGCCCACTGTGTCACTGCTACTAACACTTACTAGCCCACTGTGTCACTACCACTAACACTTACTAGCCCACTGTGTCACTGCTACTAACATTTACTAGCCCACTGTGTCACTGCTACTAACACTTACTAGCCCACTGTGTCACTACCACTAACACTTACTAGCCCACTGTGTCACTGCTACTAACACTTACTAGCCCACTGTGTCACTGCTACTAACACTTACTAGCCCACTGTGTCACTACCACTAACACTTACTAGCCCACTGTGTCACTACCACTAACATTTACTAGCCCACTGTGTCATTGCTACTAACACTTACTAGCCCACTGTGTCACTGCCACTAACACTTACTAGCCCACTGTGTCACTGCTACTAACACTTACTAGCCCACTGTGTCACTGCTACTAACACTTACCAGCCCACTGTGTCACTACCACTAACACTTACTAGCCCACTGTGTCACTGCCACTAACACTTACTAGCCCACTGTGTCACTACCACTAACATTTACTAGCCCACTGTGTCACTGCTACCAACACTTACTAGCCCACTGTGTCACTGCTACTAACACTTACTAGCCCACTGTGTCACTGCTACTAACACTTACTAGCCCACTGTGTCACTACCACTAACACTTACTAGCCCACTGTGTCACTGCTACTAACATTTACTAGCCCACTGTGTCATTGCTACTAACACTTACTAGCCCACTGTGTCACTACCACTAACACTTACTAGCCCACTGTGTCACTGCTACTAACACTTACTAGCCCACTGTGTCACTGCTACTAACACTTACTAGCCCACTGTGTCACTGCTACTAACACTTACTAGCCCACTGTGTCACTACCACTAACACTTACTAGCCCACTGTGTCACTGCTACTAACACTTACTAGCACACTGTGTCACTACCACTAACACTTACTAGCCCACTGTGTCACTGCTACTAACACTTACCAGCCCACTGTGTCACTACCACTAACATTTACTAGCCCACTGTGTCATTGCTACTAACACTTACTAGCCCACTGTGTCACTACCACTAACACTTACTAGCCCACTGTGTCACTGCTACTAACACTTACTAGCCCACTGTGTCACTGCTACTAACACTTACTAGCCCACTGTGTCACTGCTACTAACACTTACTAGCCCACTGTGTCACTACCACTAACACTTACTAGCCCACTGTGTCACTGCTACTAACACTTACTAGCCCACTGTGTCACTACCACTAACACTTACTAGCCCACTGTGTCACTGCTACTAACATTTACTAGCCCACTGTGTCACTGCTACTAACACTTACTAGCCCACTGTGTCATTGCTACTAACACTTACTAGCCCACTGTGTCACTGCTACTAACATTTACTAGCCCACTGTGTCACTGCTACTAACACTTACTAGCCCACTGTGTCACTACCACTAACACTTACTAGCCCACTGTGTCACTGCTACTAACACTTACTAGCCCACTGTGTCACTGCTACTAACACTTACTAGCCCACTGTGTCACTGCTACTAACACTTACTAGCCCACTGTGTCACTACCACTAACACTTACTAGCCCACTAACACTTCAATACCGGACTAGCCCACTGTGTCACTGCTACTAACACTTACTAGCCCACTGTGTCACTACCACTAACACTTACTAGCCCACTGTGTCACTGCTACTAACACTTCAATACCGGACTAGCCCACTGTGTCACTGCTACTAACACTTACTAGCCCACTGTGTCACTGCTACTAACACTTACTAGCCCACTGTGTCATTGCTACTAACACTTACTAGCCCACTGTGTCACTGCTACTAACACTTACTAGCCCACTGTGTCACTACCACTAACACTTACTAGCCCACTGTGTCACTGCTACTAACACTTACTAGCCCACTGTGTCACTGCTACTAACACTTACTAGCCCACTGTGTCATTGCTACTAACACTTACTAGCCCACTGTGTCACTGCTACTAACACTTACTAGCCCACTGTGTCACTACCACTAACACTTACTAGCCCACTGTGTCACTGCTACTAACACTTACTAGCCCACTGTGTCACTACCACTAACACTTACTAGCCCACTGTGTCACTGCTACTAACACTTACTAGCCCACTGTGTCACTGCTACTAACACTTACTAGCCCACTGTGTCACTGCTACTAACACTTACTAGCCCACTGTGTCACTGCTACTAACACTTACTAGCCCACTGTGTCACTGCTACTAACATTTACTAGTCCACTGTGTCATTGCTACTAACACTTACTAGCCCACTGTGTCACTACCACTAACACTTACTAGCCCACTGTGTCACTACCACTAACACTTACTAGCCCACTGTGTCATTGCTACTAACACTTACTAGCCCACTGTGTCAGTGCTACTAACACTTACTAGCCCACAGTGTCACTGCTACTAACACTTACTAGCCCACTGTGTCACTACCACTAACACTTACTAGCCCACTGTGTCACTGCTACTAACACTTACTAGCCCACTGTGTCACTACCACTAACACTTACTAGCCCACTGTGTCACTGCTACTAACACTTACCAGCCCACTGTGTCACTACCACTAACATTTACTAGCCCACTGTGTCATTGCTACTAACACTTACTAGCCCACTGTGTCACTACCACTAACACTTACTAGCCCACTGTGTCACTGCTACTAACACTTACTAGCCCACTGTGTCACTGCTACTAACACTTACTAGCCCACTGTGTCACTGCTACTAACACTTACTAGCCCACTGTGTCACTACCACTAACACTTACTAGCCCACTGTGTCACTGCTACTAACACTTACTAGCCCACTGTGTCACTACCACTAACACTTACTAGCCCACTGTGTCACTGCTACTAACACTTCAATACCGGACTAGCCCACTGTGTCACTGCTACTAAAACTTACTAGCCCACTGTGTCACTGCTACTAACACTTACTAGCCCACTGTGTCACTGCTACTAACACTTACTAGCCCACTGTGTCATTGCTACTAACACTTACTAGCCCACTGTGTCACTGCTACTAACACTTACTAGCCCACTGTGTCATTGCTACTAACACTTACTAGCCCACTGTGTCACTGCTACCAACACTTACTAGCCCACTGTGTCACTGCTACTAACACTTACTAGCCCACTGTGTCATTGCTACTAACACTTACTAGCCCACTGTGTCACTGCTACTAACACTTACTAGCCCACTGTGTCACTGCTACTAACACTTACTAGCCCACTGTGTCACTGCTACTAACACTTACTAGCCCACTGTGTCACTGCCACTAACACTTACTAGCCCACTGTGTCACTGCTACTAACACTTACTAGCCCACTGTGTCACTGCTACTAACACTTACTAGCCCACTGTGTCACTGCTACTAACACTTACTAGCCCACTGTGTCACTACCACTAACATTTACTAGCCCACTGTGTCACTGCTACTAACACTTACTAGCCCACTGTGTCATTGCTACTAACACTTACTAGCCCACTGTGTCACTGCTACTAACACTTACTAGCCCACTGTGTCACTACCACTATCACTTACTAGCCCACTGTGTCACTGCTACTAACACTTACTAGCCCACTGTGTCACTGCTACTAACACTTACTAGCCCACTGTGTCATTGCTACTAACATTTACTAGCCCACTGTGTCACTGCTACTAACACTTACTAGCCCACTGTGTCATTGCTACTAACACTTACTAGCCCACTGTGTCACTGCTACTAACACTTACTAGCCCACTGTGTCACTGCTACTAACACTTACTAGCCCACTGTGTCACTGCTACTAACACTTACTAGCCCACTGTGTCACTACCACTAACACTTACTAGCCCACTGTGTCACTGCTACTAACACTTACTAGCCCACTGTGTCACTGCTACTAACACTTACTAGCCCACTGTGTCACTGCTACTAACACTTACTAGCCCACTGTGTCACTGCTACTAACACTTACTAGCCCACTGTGTCACTGCTACTAACACTTACTAGCCCACTGTGTCACTGCTACTAACACTTACTAGCCCACTGTGTCACTGCTACTAACACTTACTAGCCCACTGTGTCACTGCTACTAACACTTACTAGCCCACTGTGTCACTGCCACTAACACTTACTAGCCCACTGTGTCACTGCTACTAACACTTACTAGCCCACTGTGTCACTTCTACTAACACTTACTAGCCCACTGTGTCACTGCTACTAACACTTACTATCCCACTGTGTCACTGCTACTAACACTTACTAGCCCACTGTGTCACTACCACTAACACTTACTAGCCCACTGTGTCACTGCCACTAACACTTACTAGCCCACTGTGTCATTGCTACTAACACTTACTAGCCACTGTGTCACTGCTACTAACACTTACTAGCCCACTGTGTCACTGCTACTAACACTTACTAGCCCACTGTGTCACTGCCACTAACACTTACTAGCCCACTGTGTCATTGCTACTAACACTTACTAGCCCACTGTGTCACTGCTACTAACACTTACTATCCCACTGTGTCATTGCCACTAACACTTACTAGCCCACTGTGTCACTGCCACTAACACTTACTAGCCCACTGTGTCACTACCACTAACACTTACTAGCCCACTGTGTCACTGCTACTAACACTTACTAGCCCACTGTGTCACTTCTACTAACACTTACTAGCCCACTGTGTCACTGCCACTAACACTTACTAGCCCACTGTGTCACTGCTACTAACACTTACTAGCCCACTGTGTCACTGCCACTAACACTTACTAGCCCACTGTGTCACTGCTACTAACACTTACTAGCCCACTGTGTCACTGCTACTAACACTTACTAGCCCACTGTGTCACTGCCACTAACACTTACTAGCCCACTGTGTCACTGCTACTAACACTTACTATCCCACTGTGTCACTGCTACTAACACTTACTAGCCCACTGTGTCACTACCACTAACACTTACTAGCCCACTGTGTCACTGCCACTAACACTTACTAGCCCACTGTGTCATTGCTACTAACACTTACTAGCCACTGTGTCACTGCTACTAACACTTACTAGCCCACTGTGTCACTGCTACTAACACTTACTAGCCCACTGTGTCACTGCTACTAACACTTACTAGCCCACTGTGTCACTGCTACTAACACTTACTAGCCCACTGTGTCACTACCACTAACACTTACTAGCCCACTGTGTCACTACCACTAACACTTACTAGCCCACTGTGTCATTGCTACTAACACTTACTAGCCCACTGTGTCACTGCTACTAACACTTACTAGCCCACTGTGTCACTGCCACTAACACTTACTAGCCCACTGTGTCATTGCTACTAACACTTACTAGCCCACTGTGTCACTACCACTAACACTTACTAGCCCACTGTGTCACTGCTACTAACACTTACTAGCCCACTGTGTCATTGCTACTAACACTTACTAGCCCACTGTGTCACTACGACTAACACTTACTAGCCCACTGTGTCACTGCTACTAACACTTACTAGCCCACTGTGTCACTGCTACTAACACTTACTAGCCCACTGTGTCACTGCTACTAACACTTACTAGCCCACTGTGTCACTGCCACTAACACTTACTAGCCCACTGTGTCATTGCTACTAACATTTACTAGCCCACTGTGTCATTGCTACTAACACTTACTAGCCCACTGTGTCCCTACCACTAACACTTACTAGCCCACTGTGTCATTGCTACTAACACTTACTAGCCCACTGTGTCATTGCTACTAACACTTACTAGCCCACTGTGTCACTGCTACTAACACTTACTAGCCCACTGTGTCACTGCTACTAACACTTACTAGCCCACTGTGTCACTGCTACTAACACTTACTAGCCCACTGTGTCACTGCTACTAACACTTACTAGCCCACTGTGTCACTGCTACTAACATTTACTAGCCCACTGTGTCATTGCTACTAACACTTACTAGCCCACTGTGTCACTGCCACTAACACTTACTAGCCCACTGTGTCACTGCTACTAACACTTACTAGCCCACTGTGTCACTGCTACTAACACTTACTAGCCCACTGTGTCACTGCTACTAACACTTACTAGCCCACTGTGTCACTGCCACTAACACTTACTAGCCCACTGTGTCATTGCTACTAACACTTACTAGCCCACTGTGTCACTGCTACTAACACTTACTAGCCCACTGTGTCATTGCTACTAACACTTACTAGCCCACTGTGTCACTGCCACTAACACTTACTAGCCCACTGTGTCACTGCTACTAACACTTACTAGCCCACTGTGTCACTGCCACTAACACTTACTAGCCCACTGTGTCACTGCAACTAACACTTACTAGCCCACTGTGTCATTGCTACTAACACTTACTAGCCCACTGTGTCACTGCTACTAACACTTACTAGCCCACTGTGTCACTGCTACTAACACTTACTAGCCCACTGTGTCACTGCCACTAACACTTACTAGCCCACTGTGTCATTGCTACTAACACTTACTAGCCCACTGTGTCACTGCTACTAACACTTACTAGCCCACTGTGTCATTGCTACTAACACTTACTAGCCCACTGTGTCACTGCCACTAACACTTACTAGCCCACTGTGTCATTGCTACTAACACTTACTAGCCCACTGTGTCATTGCTACTAACACTTACTAGCCCACTGTGTCACTGCTACTAACACTTACTAGCCCACTGTGTCACTGCTACTAACACTTACTAGCCCACTGTGTCACTGCCACTAACACTTACTAGCCCACTGTGTCACTGCCACTAACACTTACTAGCCCACTGTGTCACTGCTACTAACACTTACTAGCCCACTGTGTCACTGCTACTAACACTTACTAGCCCACTGTGTCACTGCTACTAACACTTACTAGCCCACTGTGTCACTGCTACTAACACTTACTAGCCCACTGTGTCACTGCCACTAACACTTACTAGCCCACTGTGTCATTGCTACTAACACTTACTAGCCCACTGTGTCATTGCTACTAACACTTACTAGCCCACTGTGTCACTGCCACTAACACTTACTAGCCCACTGTGTCACTACCACTAACACTTACTAGCCCACTGTGTCACTGCCACTAACACTTACTAGCCCACTGTGTCATTGCTACTAACACTTACTAGCCCACTGTGTCACTGCCACTAACACTTACTAGCCCACTGTGTCATTGCTACTAACACTTACTAGCCCACTGTGTCACTGCCACTAACACTTACTAGCCCACTGTGTCATTGCTACTAACATTTACTAGCCCACTGTGTCACTGCTACTAACACTTACTAGCCCACTTTGTCACTGCTACTAACACTTACTAGCCCACTGTGTCACTGCTACTAACACTTACTAGCCCACTGTGTCACTACCACTAACACTTACTAGCCCACTGTGTCACTGCTACTAACACTTACTAGCCCACTGAGTCACTACCACTAACACTTACTAGCCCACTGTGTCACTGCTACTAACACTTACTAGCCCACTGTGTCATTGCTACTAACATTTACTAGCCCACTGTGTCACTGCTACTAACACTTACTAGCCCACTGTGTCATTGCTACTAACACTTACTAGCCCACTGTGTCACTACCACTAACACTTACTAGCCCACTGTGTCACTACCACTAACACTTACTAGCCCACTGTGTCACTGCTACTAACACTTACTAGCCCACTGTGTCACTGCTACTAACACTTACTAGCCCACTGTGTCACTGCTACTAACACTTACTAGCCCACTGTGTCACTGCTACTAACACTTACTAGCCCACTGTGTCACTGCTACTAACACTTCAATACCGGACTAGCCCACTGTGTCACTGCTACTAACACTTACTAGCCCACTGTGTCACTGCTACTAACACTTACTAGCCCACTGTGTCACTGCTACTAACACTTACTAGCCCACTGTGTCACTGCTACTAACACTTACTAGCCCACTGTGTCACTGCTACTAACACTTACTAGCCCACTGTGTCACTGCTACTAACACTTACTAGCCCACTGTGTCACTGCTACTAACACTTACTAGCCCACAGTGTCATTGCTACTAACATTTACTAGCCCACTGTGTCACTGCAACTAACACTTACTAGCCCACTGTGTCATTGCTACTAACACTTACTAGCCCACTGTGTCACTGCCACTAACACTTACTAGCCCACTGTGTCTTTGCTACTAACATTTAGTAGCCCACTGTGTCACAGCTACTAACACTTACTAGCCCACTTTGTCACTGCTACTAACACTTACTAGCCCACTGTGTCATTGCTACTAACACTTACTAGCCCACTGTGTCACTGCCACTAACACTTACTAGCCCACTGTGTCATTGCTACTAACACTTACTAGCCCACTGTGTCACTGCTACTAACACTTACTAGCCCACTGTGTCACTGCCACTAACACTTACTAGCCCACTGTGTCACTGCTACTAACACTTACTAGCCCACTGTGTCATTGCTACTAATATTTACTAGCCCACTGTGTCACTGCCACTAACACTTACTAGCCCACTTTGTCACTACCACTAACACTTACTAGCCCACTGTGTCACTACCACTAACACTTACTAGCCCACTGTGTCACTGCTACTAACATTTACTAGCCCACTGTGTCACTGCTAATAACACTTACTAGCCCACTGTGTCATTGCTACTAACATTTACTAGCCCACTGTGTCACTGCTACTAACACTTACTAGCCCACTGTGTCACTGCTACTAACACATACTAGCCCACTGTGTCATTGCTACTAACACTTACTAGCCCACTGTGTCACTGCTACTAACACTTACTAGCCCACTGTGTCACTACCACTAACATTTACTAGACCACTGTGTCACTACCACTAACACTTACTAGCCCACTGTGTCACTGCTACTAACACTTACTAGCCCACTGTGTCACTACCACTAACATTTACTAGCCCACTGTGTCACTACCACTAACATTTACTAGCCCACTGTGTCACTGCTACTAACACTTACTAGACCACTGTGTCATTGCTACTAACACTTACTAGCCCACTGTGTCACTACCACTAACATTTACTAGCCCACTGTGTCACTACCACTAACATTTACTAGCCCACTGTGTCACTACCACTAACACTTACTAGACCACTGTGTCACTGCTACTAACACTTACTAGCCCACTGTGTCACTACCACTAACATTTACTAGACCACTGTGTCACTACCACTAACACTTACTAGCCCACTGTGTCACTGCTACTAACACTTACTAGCCCACTGTGTCACTGCTACTAACACTTACTAGCCCACTGTGTCACTGCTACTAACACTTACTAGCCCACTGTGTCACTGCTACTAACACTTACTAGCCCACTGTGTCACTACCACTAACACTTACTAGCCCACTGTGTCACTGCTACTAACACTTACTAGCCCACTGTGTCATTGCTACTAACACTTACTAGCCCACTGTGTCACTACCACTAACACTTACTAGCCCACTGTGTCATTGCTACTAACACTTACTAGACCACTGTGTCACTACCACTAACACTTACTAGCCCACTGTGTCACTGCTACTAACACTTACTAGCCCACTGTGTCACTACCACTAACATTTACTAGCCCACTGTGTCACTACCACTAACATTTACTAGCCCACTGTGTCATTGCTACTAACACTTACTAGCCCACTGTGTCACTACCACTAACACTTACTAGCCCACTGTGTCATTGCTACTAACACTTACTAGCCCACTGTGTCACTGCTACTAACACTTACTAGCCCACTGTGTCATTGCTACTAACACTTACTTGCCCAGTGTGTCATTGCTACTAACATTTACTAGCCCACTGTGTCACTGCCACTAACACTTACTAGCCCACTTTGTCACTGCTACTAACACTTACTAGCCCACTGTGTCACTGCTACTAACACTTACTAGCCCACTTTGTCACTGCTACTAACACTTACTAGCCCACTGTGTCACTGCTACTAACACTTACTAGCCCACTGTGTCACTGCTACTAACACTTACTAGCCCACTGTGTCACTGCTACTAACACTTACTAGCCCACTGTGTCACTGCCACTAACACTTACTAGCCCACTGTGTCACTGCTACTAACACTTACTAGCCCACTGTGTCATTGCTACTAACATTTACTAGCCCACTGTGTCACTGCCACTAACACTTACTAGCCCACTGTGTCACTGCTACTAACACTTACTAGCCCACTGTGTCACTGCTACTAACACTTACTAGCCCACTGTGTCACTGCCACTAACACTTACTAGCCCACTGTGTCATTGCTACTAACACTTACTAGCCCACTGTGTCACTACCACTAACACTTACTAGCCCACTGTGTCACTGCTACTAACACTTACTAGCCCACTGTGTCACTACCACTAACACTTACTAGCCCACTGTGTCACTGCTACTAACACTTACTAGCCCACTGTGTCACTGCTACTAACACTTACTAGCCCACTGTGTCACTGCTACTAACACTTACTAGCCCACTGTGTCACTGCTACTAACACTTACTAGCCCACTGTGTCACTGCTACTAACACTTACTAGCCCACTGTGTCACTGCTACTAACACTTACTAGCCCACTGTGTCATTGCTACTAACACTTACTAGCCCACTGTGTCACTACCACTAACACTTACTAGCCCACTGTGTCACTGCTACTAACACTTACTAGCCCACTGTGTCATTGCTACTAACACTTACTAGCCCACTGTGTCACTACCACTAACACTTACTAGCCCACTGTGTCACTGCTACTAACACTTACTAGCCCACTGTGTCACTGCTACTAACACTTACTAGCCCACTGTGTCACTGCTACTAACACTTACTAGCCCACTGTGTCACTGCTACTAACACTTACTAGCCCACTGTGTCACTACCACTAACACTTACTAGCCCACTGTGTCACTGCCACTAACACTTACTAGCCCACTGTGTCACTGCTACTAACACTTACTAGCCCACTGTGTCACTACCACTAACACTTACTAGCCCACTGTGTCACTACCACTAACACTTACTAGCCCACTGTGTCACTGCTACTAACACTTACTAGCCCACTGTGTCACTGCTACTAACACTTACTAGCCCACTGTGTCACTGCCACTAACACTTACTAGCCCACTGTGTCACTGCTACTAACACTTACTAGCCCACTGTGTCACTACCACTAACACTTACTAGCCCACTGTGTCACTGCTACTAACACTTACTAGCCCACTGTGTCACTACCACTAACACTTACTAGCCCACTGTGTCACTGCCACTAACACTTACTAGCCCACTTTGTCACTACCACTAACACTTACTAGCCCACTGTGTCACTGCTACTAACACTTACTAGCCCACTGTGTCACTGCCACTAACACTTACTAGCCCACTGTGTCACTACCACTAACACTTACTAGCCCACTGTGTCACTGCTACTAACACTTACTAGCCCACTGTGTCATTGCTACTAACACTTACTAGCCCACTGTGTCACTGCCACTAACACTTACTAGCCCACTGTGTCACTGCTACTAACACTTACTAGCCCACTGTGTCACTGCTACTAACACTTACTAGCCCACTGTATCACTGCCACTAACACTTACTAGCCCACTGAATCATTGCTACTAACACTTACTAGCTCACTGTGTCACTGCCACTAACACTTACTAGCCCACTGTGTCACTGCTACTAACACTTACTAGCCCACTGTGTCACTGCTACTAACACTTACTAGCCCACTGTGTCACTGCCACTAACACTTACTAGCCCACTGTGTCACTGCTACTAACACTTACTAGCCCACTGTGTCACTGCCACTAACACTTACTAGCCCACTGTGTCACTGCTACTAACACTTACTAGCCCACTGTGTCACTGCTACTAACACTTACTAGCCAACTGTGTCACTGCTACTAACACTTACCAGCCCACTGTGTCACTGCTACTAACACTTACTAGCCCACTGTGTCACTGCTACTAACACTTACTAGCCCACTGTGTCACTGCTACTAACACTTACCAGCCCACTGTGTCACTGCTACTAACACTTACTAGCCCACTGTGTCACTGCTACTAACACTTACTAGCCCACTGTGTCACTGCTACTAACACTTACTAGCCCACTGTGTCACTGCTACTAACACTTACTAGCCCACTGTGTCACTG
The DNA here is from genome assembly GCF_040414725.1 of Anabrus simplex. NCBI lineage: Eukaryota > Metazoa > Arthropoda > Insecta > Orthoptera > Tettigoniidae > Anabrus > Anabrus simplex. The sequence continues at coordinate 14,178 of NW_027130113.1, forward strand.
CTACTAACACTTACTAGCCCACTGTGTCATTGCTACTAACACTTACTAGCCCACTGTGTCACTGCTACTAACACTTACTAGCCCACTGTGTCACTGCCACTAACACTTACTAGCCCACTGTGTCACTACCACTAACACTTACTAGCCCACTGTGTCACTGCTACTAACACTTACTAGCCCACTGTGTCACTGCTACTAACACTTACTAGCCCACTTTGTCACTGCTACTAACACTTACTAGCCCACTGTGTCACTGCTACTAACACTTACTAGCCCACTGTGTCACTGCTACTAACACTTACTAGCCCACTGTGTCACTACCACTAACACTTACTAGCCTACTGTGTCACTGCTACTAACACTTACTAGCCCACTGTGTCACTGCTACTAACACTTACTAGCCCACTGTGTCACTGCTACTAACACTTACTAGCCCACTGTGTCACTGCTACTAACACTTACTAGCCCACTGTGTCACTGCTACTAACACTTACTAGCCCACTGTGTCACTGCTACTAACACTTACTAGCCCACTGTGTCACTACCACTAACACTTACTAGCCCACTGTGTCACTGCCACTAACACTTACTAGCCCACTGTGTCACTGCTACTAACAATTACTAGCCCACTGTGTCATTGCTACTAACACTTACTAGCCCACTGTGTCACTACCACTAACACTTACTAGCCCACTGTGTCACTGCTACTAACACTTACTAGCCCACTGTGTCACTGCTACTAACACTTACTAGCCCACTTTGTCACTGCTACTAACACTTACTAGCCCACTGTGTCACTGCTACTAACACTTACTAGCCCACTGTGTCACTGCTACTAACACTTACTAGCCCACTGTGTCACTGCCACTAACACTTACTAGCCCACTGTGTCACTGCCACTAACACTTACTAGCCCACTGTGTCACTAACACTAACACTTACTAGCCCACTGTGTCACTGCTACTAACACTTACTAGCCCACTGTGTCACTGCTACTAACACTTACTAGCCCACTGTGTCACTGCTACTAACACTTACTAGCCCACTGTGTCACTGCCACTAACACTTACTAGCCCACTGTGTCACTGCTACTAACACTTACTAGCCCACTGTGTCACTGCTACTAACACTTACTAGCCCACTGTGTCACTGCTACTAACACTTACTAGCCCACTGTGTCACTACCACTAACACTTACTAGCCCACTGTGTCACTGCTACTAACACTTACTAGCCCACTGTGTCACTGCTACTAACACTTACTAGCCCACTGTGTCACTACCACTAACACTTACTAGCCCACTGTGTCACTGCTACTAACACTTACTAGCCCACTGTGTCACTGCTACTAACACTTACTAGCCCACTGTGTCACTGCTACTAACACTTACTAGCCCACTGTGTCACTCCCACTAACACTTACTAGCCCACTGTGTCACTGCTACTAACACTTACTAGCCCACTGTGTCACTGCTACTAACACTTACTAGCCCACTGTGTCACTCCCACTAACACTTACTAGCCCACTGTGTCACTGCTACTAACACTTACTAGCCCACTGTGTCACTGCTACTAACACTTACTAGCCCACTGTGTCACTACCACTAACACTTACTAGCCCACTGTGTCACTGCTACTAACACTTACTAGCCCACTGTGTCACTGCTACTAACACTTACTAGCCCACTGTGTCACTGCTACTAACACTTACTAGCCCACTGTGTCACTGCCACTAACACTTACTAGCCCACTGTGTCACTGCTACTAACACTTACTAGCCCACTGTGTCATTGCTACTAACACTTACTAGCCCACTGTGTCACTGCTACTAACACTTACTAGCCCACTGTGTCACTACCACTAACACTTACTAGCCCACTGTGTCACTGCTACTAACACTTACTAGCCCACTGTGTCATTGCTACTAACACTTACTAGCCCACTGTGTCACTGCTACTAACACTTACTAGCCCACTGTGTCACTGCTACTAACATTTACTAGCCCACTGTGTCACTGCTACTAACACTTACTAGCCCACTGTGTCACTACCACTATCACTTACTAGCCCACTGTGTCACTGCTACTAACACTTACTAGCCCACTGTGTCACTGCCACTAACACTTACTAGCCCACTGTGTCACTGCTACTAACACTTACTAGCCCACTGTGTCACTACTACTAACACTTACTAGCCCACTGTGTCACTGCCACTAACACTTACTAGCCCACTGTGTCACTGCCACTAACACTTACTAGCCCACTGTGTCACTGCCACTAACACTTACTAGCCCACTGTGTCACTGCTACTAACACTTACTAGCCCACTGTGTCACTGCTACTAACACTTACTAGCCCACTGTGTCACTACCACTATCACTTACTAGCCCACTGTGTCACTGCTACTAACACTTACTAGCCCACTGTGTCACTGCCACTATCACTTACTAGCCCACTGTGTCACTGCTACTAACACTTACTAGCCCACTGTGTCACTGCTACTAACACTTACTAGCCCACTGTGTCACTGCTACTAACACTTACTAGCCCACTGTGTCAATGCTACTAACACTTACTAGCCCACTGTGTCACTGCTACTAACACTTACTAGCCCACTGTGTCACTGCTACTAACACTTACTAGCCCACTGTGTCACTGCTACTAACACTTACTAGCCCACTGTGTCACTGCTACTAACACTTACTAGCCCACTGTGTCACTGCTACTAACACTTACTAGCCCACTGTGTCATTGCTACTAACACTTACTAGCCCACTGTGTCACTACCACTAACACTTACTAGCCCACTGTGTCATTGCTACTAACACTTACTAGCCCACTGTGTCACTGCTACTAACACTTACTAGCCCACTGTGTCATTGCTACTAACACTTACTAGCCCACTGTGTCACTGCTACTAACACTTACTAGCCCACTGTGTCATTGCTACTAACACTTACTAGCCCACTGTGTCACTACCACTAACACTTACTAGCCCACTGTGTCATTGCTACTAACACTTACTAGCCCACTGTGTCACTGCTACTAACACTTACTAGCCCACTGTGTCATTGCTACTAACACTTACTAGCCCACTGTGTCACTGCTACTAACACTTACTAGCCCACTGTGTCACTACCACTAACACTTACTAACCCACTGTGTCACTGCTACTAACACTTACTAGCCCAATGTGTCATTGCTACTAACACTTACTAGCCCACTGTGTCACTGCCACTAACACTTACTAGCCCACTGTGTCACTGCCACTAACACTTACTAGCCCACTGTGTCACTGCTACTAACACTTACTAGCCCACTGTGTCACTGCTACTAACACTTACTAGCCCACTGTGTCACTGCTACTAACACTTACTAGCCCACTGTGTCATTGCTACTAACACTTACTAGCCCACTGTGTCACTGCTACTAACACTTACTAGCCCACTGTGTCACTGCTACTAACACTTACTAGCCCACTGTGTCACTGCTACTAACACTTACTAGCCCACTGTGTCATTGCTACTAACACTTACTGGCCCACTGTGTCACTGCTACTAACACTTACTAGCCCACTGTGTCACTGCCACTAACACTTACTAGCCCACTGTGTCACTGCTACTAACACTTACTAGCCCACTGTGTCACTGCTACTAACACTTACTAGCCCACTGTGTCACTGCTACTAACACTTACTAGCCCACTGTGTCACTGCTACTAACACTTACTAGCCCACTGTGTCATTGCTACTAACACTTACTAGCCCACTGTGTCACTGCTACTAACACTTACTAGCCCACTGTGTCATTGCTACTAACACTTACTAGCCCACTGTGTCACTAGCACTAACACTTACTAGCCCACTGTGTCATTGCTACTAACACTTACTAGCCCACTGTGTCACTGCTACTAACACTTACTAGCCCACTGTGTCATTGCTACTAACACTTACTAGCCCACTGTGTCACTGCTACTAACAATTACTAGCCCACTGTGTCATTGCTACTAACACTTACTAGCCCACTGTGTCACTGCTACTAACACTTACTAGCCCACTGTGTCACTACCACTAACACTTACTAGCCCACTGTGTCACTGCCACTAACACTTACTAGCCCACTGTGTCATTGCTACTAACACTTACTAGCCCACTGTGTCATTGCTACTAACACTTACTAGCCCACTGTGTCACTGCTACTAACAATTACTAGCCCACTGTGTCACTGCTACTAACACTTACTAGCCCACTGTGTCACTGCTACTAACACTTACTAGCCCACTGTGTCACTGCTACTAACACTTACTAGCCCACTGTGTCACTGCTACTAACATTTACTAGCCCACTGTGTCACTGCTACTAACACTTACTAGCCCACTGTGTCACTGCTACTAACACTTACTAGCCCACTGTGTCACTGCTACTAACACTTACTAGCCCACTGTGTCACTGCTACTAACACTTACTAGCCCACTTTGTCACTGCTACTAACACTTACTAGCCCACTGTGTCATTGCTACTAACACTTACTAGCCCACTGTGTCACTGCTACTAACACTTACTAGCCCACTGTTTCACTGCTACTAACACTTACTAGTCCACTGTGTCACTGCTACTAACACTTACTAGCCCACTGTGTCACTGCTACTAACACTTACTAGCCCACTGTGTCACTGCTACTAACACTTACTAGCCCACTGTGTCACTGCTACTAACACTTACTAGCCCACTGTGTCACTGCTACTAACAGTTACTAGCCCACTGTGTCACTGCTACTAACACTTACTAGCCCACTGTGTCATTGCTACTAACATTTACTAGCCCACTGTGTCACTGCCACTAACACTTACTAGCCCACTGTGTCATTGCTACTAACACTTACTAGCCCACTGTGTCACTGCTACTAACACTTACTAGCCCACTGTGTCACTGCCACTAACACTTACTAGCCCACTGTGTCACTACCACTAACACTTACTAGCCCACTGTGTCACTGCTACTAACACTTACTAGCCCACTGTGTCACTGCTACTAACACTTACTAGCCCACTGTGTCACTACCACTAACACTTACTAGCCCACTGTGTCACTACCACTAACACTTACTAGCCCACTGTGTCACTGCCACTAACACTTACTAGCCCACTGTGTCACTACCACTAACACTTACTAGCCCACTGTGTCAATGCTACTAACATTTACTAACCCACTGTGTCACTGCTACTAACACTTACTAGCCCACTGTGTCAATGCTACTAACACTTACTAGCGCACTGTGTCACTGCTACTAACACTTACTAGCCCACTGTGTCATTGCTACTAACACTTACTAGCCCACTGTGTCACTGCTACTAACACTCACTAGCCCACTGTGTCACTGCTACTAACACTTCAATACCGGACTAGCCCACTGTGTCACTGCTACTAACATTTACTAGCCCACTGTGTCACTGCTACTAACATTTACTAGCCCACTGTGTCACTGCTACTAACACTTACTAGCCCACTGTGTCACTGCTACTAACACTTACTAGCCCACTGTGTCATTGCTACTAACATTTACTAGCCCACTGTGTCACTGCTACTAACACTTCAATACCGGACTAGCCCACTGTGTCACTGCTACTAACACTTACTAGCCCACTGTGTCACTGCTACTAACATTTACTAGCCCACTGTGTCACTGCTACTAACACTTACTAGCCCACTGTGTCACTACCACTAACACTTACTAGCCCACTGTGTCACTGCTACTAACACTTACTAGCCCACTGTGTCATTGCTACTAACACTTACTGGCCCACTGTGTCACTACCACTAACACTTACTAGCCCACTGTGTCACTGCTACTAACACTTACTAGCGCACTGTGTCACTGCTACTAACACTTACTAGCCCACTGTGTCACTACCACTAACACTTACTAGCCCACTGTGTCATTGCTACTAACACTTACTAACCCACTGTGTCACTGCTACTAACACTTACTAGCCCACTGTGTCAATGCTACTAACACTTACTAGCCCACTGTGTCACTGCTACTAACACTTACTAGCCCACTGTGTCATTGCTACTAACACTTACTAGCCCACTGTGTCACTGCTACTAACACTCACTAGCCCACTGTGTCACTGCTACTAACACTTCAATACCGGACTAGCCCACTGTGTCACTGCTACTAACATTTACTAGCCCACTGTGTCACTGCTACTAACACTTACTAGCCCACTGTGTCACTACCACTAACACTTACTAGCCCACTGTGTCACTGCTACTAACACTTACTAGCCCACTGTGTCATTGCTACTAACACTTACTAGCCCACTGTGTCACTGCTACTAACACTCACTAGCCCACTGTGTCACTGCTACTAACACTTCAATACCGGACTAGCCCACTGTGTCACTGCTACTAACATTTACTAGCCCACTGTGTCACTGCTACTAACATTTACTAGCCCACTGTGTCACTGCTACTAACACTTACTAGCCCACTGTGTCACTACCACTATCACTTACTAGCCCACTGTGTCACTGCCATTAACACTTACTAGCCCACTGTGTCACTGCTACTAACACCTACTAGCCCACTGTGTCACTACCACTAACACTTACTAGCCCACTGTGTCACTGCCACTAACACTTACTAGCCCACTGTGTCACTGCTACTAACATTTACCAGCCCACTGTGTCACTACCACTAACACTTACTAGCCCACTGTGTCACTACCACTAACACTTACTAGCCCACTGTGTCACTGCTACTAACACTTACTAGCCCACTGTGTCACTACCACTAACACTTACTAGCCCACTGTGTCACTGCTACTAACACTTACTAGCCCACTGTGTCACTGCTACTAACACATACTAGCCCACTGTGTCACTGCCACTAACACTTACTAGCCCACTGTGTCACTGCTATTAACACTTACTAGCCCACTGTGTCACTACCACTATCACTTACTAGCCCACTGTGTCACTGCTACTAACACTTACTAGCCCACTGTGTCACTGCTATTAACACTTACTAGCCCACTGTGTCACTACCACTAACACTTACTAGCCCACTGTGTCACTGCTACTAACACTTACTAGCCCACTGTGTCTCTGCTACTAACACTTACGAGCCCACTGTGTCACTACCACTAACACTTACTAGCCCACTGTGTCACTGCTACTAACACTTACTAGCCCACTGTGTCACTGCTACTAACACTTACTAGCCCACTGTGTCACTGCCACTAACACTTACTAGCCCACTGTGTCACTGCTACTAACACTTACTAGCCCACTGTGTCACTGCTACTAACACTTACTAGCCCACTGTGTCACTGCCACTAACACTTACTAGCCCACTGTGTCACTGCTACTAACACTTACTAGCCCACTGTGTCACTGCTACTAACACTTACTAGCCCACTGTGTCACTACCACTAACATTTACTAGCCCACTGTGTCACTGCTACTAACACTTACTAGCCCACTGTGTCGCTACCACTAACACTTACTAGCCCACTGTGTCATTGCTACTAACACTTACTAGCCCACTGTGTCACTACCACTAACATTTACTAGCCCACTGTGTCACTGCTACTAACACTTACTAGCCCACTGTGTCACTGCCACTAACACTTACTAGCACACTGTGTCACTGCTACTAACACTTACTAGCCCACTGTGTCACTACCACTATCACTTACTAGCCCACTGTGTCACTGCTACTAACACTTACTAGCCCACTTTGTCACTGCTACTAACACTTACTAGCCCACTGTGTCACTGCTACTAACACTTACTAGCCCACTGTGTCACTGCTACTAACACTTACTAGCCCACTGTGTCACTGCTACTAACACTTACTAGCCCACTGTGTCACTGCCACTAACACTTACTAGCCCACTGTGTCACTGCTACTAACACTTACTAGCCCCACTGTGTCACTACCACTAACACTTACTAGCCCACTGTGTCACTGCTACTAACACTTACTAGCCCACTGTGTCACTGCTACTAACACTTACTAGGCCCACTGTGTCATTGCTACTAACACTTACTAGCCCACTGTGTCATTGCTACTAACACTTACTAGCCCACTGTGTCACTGCCACTAACACTTACTAGCCCACTGTGTCACTGCTACTAACACTTACTAGCCCACTGTGTCACTGCTACTAACACTTACTATCCCACTGTGTCACTGCTACTAACACTTACTAGCCCACTGTGTCACTGCTACTAACACTTACTAGCCCACTTTGTCACTGCTACTAACACTTACTAGCCCACTGTGTCACTGCTACTAACACTTACTAGCCCACTGTGTCACTACCACTAACACTTACTAGCCCACTGTGTCACTGCCACTAACACTTACTAGCCCACTGTGTCACTGCTACTAACACTTACTAGCCCACTGTGTCACTGCTACTAACACTTACTAGCCCACTGTGTCACTGCTACTAACACTTACTAGCCCACTGTGTCACTGCTACTAACACTTACTAGCCCACTGTGTCACTGCTACTAACACTTACTAGCCCACTGTGTCACTGCTACTAACACTTACTAGCCCACTGTGTCACTGCTACTAACACTTACTAGCCCACTGTGTCACTGCTACTAACACCTACTAGCCCACTGTGTCACTGCTACTAACACTTACTAGCCCACTGTGTCACTGCTACTAACACTTACTAGCCCACTGTGTCACTACCACTAACACTTACTAGCCCACTGTGTCACTACCACTAACACTTACTAGCCCACTGTGTCATTGCTACTAACACTTACTAGCCCACTGTGTCACTGCTACTAACACTTACTAGCCCACTGTGTCACTACCACTAACACTTACTAGCCCACTGTGTCACTACTACTAACACTTACTAGCCCACTGTGTCACTGCTACTAACACTTACTAGCCCACTGTGTCACTGCTACTAACACTTACTAGCCCACTGTGTCACTACCACTAACACTTACTAGCCCACTGTGTCACTACCACTAACACTTACTAGCCCACTGTGTCACTGCTACTAACACTTACTAGCCCACTGTGTCACTGCTACTAACACTTACTAGCCCACTGTGTCATTGCTACTAACACTTACTAGCCCACTGTGTCATTGCTACTAACACCTACTAGCCCACTGTGTCACTGCTACTAACACTTACTAGCCCACTGTGTCACTGCTACTAACACTTACTAGCCCACTGTGTCACTGCTACTAACACTTACTAGCCCACTGTGTCACTGCTACTAACACCTACTAGCCCACTGTGTCACTGCTACTAACACTTACTAGCCCACTGTGTCACTGCTACTAACACTTACTAGCCCACTGTGTCACTACCACTAACACTTACTAGCCCACTGTGTCACTACACTAACACTTACTAGCCCACTGTGTCACTGCTACTAACACTTACTAGCCCACTGTGTCACTACCACTAACACTTACTAGCCCACTGTGTCACTGCCACTAACACTTACTAGCCCACTGTGTCACTACCACTAACACTTACTAGCCCACTGTGTCACTGCTACTAACACTTACTAGCCCACTGTGTCACTACCACTAACACTTACTAGCCCACTGTGTCACTGCTACTAACACTTACTAGCCCACTGTGTCATTGCTACTAACACTTACTAGCCCACTGTGTCACTACCACTAACACTTACTAGCCCACTGTGTCACTGCTACTAACACTTACTAGCCCACTGTGTCACTGCTACTAACACCTTACTAGCCCACTGTGTCACTGCTACTAACACTTACTAGCCCACTGTGTCACTACCACTAACACTTACTAGCCCACTGTGTCATTGCTACTAACACTTACTAGCCCACTGTGTCACTGCTACTAACACTTACTAGCCCACTGTGTCACTGCCACTAACACTTACTAGCCCACTGTGTCACTGCTACTAACACTTACTAGCCCACTGTGTCATTGCTACTAACACTTACTAGCCCACTGTGTCACTGCTACTAACACTTACTAGCCCACTGTGTCACTGCCACTAACACTTACTAGCCCACTGTGTCACTGCTACTAACACTTACTAGCCCACTGTGTCACTGCTACTAACACTTACTAGCCCACTGTGTCACTGCCACTAACACTTACTAGCCCACTGTGTCACTGCCACTAACACTTACTAGCCCACTGTGTCATTGCTACTAACACTTACTAGCCCACTGTGTCACTGCTACTAACACTTACTAGCCCACTGTGTCACTGCTACTAACACTTACTAGCCCACTGTGTCATTGCTACTAACACTTACTAGCCTACTGTGTCACTGCCACTAACACTTACTAGCCCACTGTGTCATTGCTACTAACACTTACTAGCCCACTGTGTCACTGCTACTAACACTTACTAGCCCACTGTGTCATTGCTACTAACACTTACTAGCCCACTGTGTCACTGCTACTAACACTTACTAGCCCACTGTGTCACTGCTACTAACACTTACTAGCCCACTGTGTCATTGCTACTAACACTTACTAGCCCACTGTGTCATTGCTACTAACACTTACTAGCCCACTGTGTCACTGCTACTAACACTTACTAGCCCACTGTGTCACTGCTACTAACACTTACTAGCCCACTGTGTCACTGCTACTAACACTTACTAGCCCACTGTGTCATTGCTACTAACACTTACTAGCCCACTGTGTCACTTGCTACTAACACTTACTAGCCCACTGTGTCACTGCTACTAACACTTACTAGCCCACTGTGTCACTGCTACTAACACCTACTAGCCCACTGTGTCACTGCTACTAACACTTACTAGCCCACTGTGTCACTACACTAACACTTACTAGCCCACTGTGTCACTGCTACTAACACTTACTAGCCCACTGTGTCACTGCTACTAACACTTACTAGCCCACTTTGTCACTGCTACTAACACTTACTAGCCCACTGTGTCACTGCTACTAACACTTACTAGCCCACTGTGTCACTGCTACTAACACTTACTAGCCCACTGTGTCACTGCCACTAACACTTACTAGCCCACTGTGTCACTGCTACTAACACTTACTAGCCCACTGTGTCACTACCACTAACACTTACTAGCCCACTGTGTCACTGCTACTAACACTTACTAGCCCACTGTGTCACTGCTACTAACACTTACTAGCCCACTGTGTCACTGCTACTAACACTTACTAGCCCACTGTGTCACTACTACTAACACTTACTAGCCCACTGTGTCACTGCCACTAACACTTACTAGCCCACTGTGTCACTGCTACTAACACTTACTAGCCCCACTGTGTCACTGCACTAACACTTACTAGCCCACTGTGTCACTGCTACTAACACTTACTAGCCCACTGTGTCACTACCACTAACACTTACTAGCCCACTGTGTCACTGCTACTAACACTTACTAGCCCACTGTGTCACTGCTACTAACACTTACTAGCCCACTGTGTCACTGCTACTAACACTTACTAGCCCACTGTGTCACTGCTACTAACACTTACTAGCCCACTGTGTCACTGCTACTAACACTTACTAGCCCACTGTGTCACTGCTACTAACACTTACTAGCCCACTGTGTCACTGCTACTAACACTTACTAGCCCACTGTGTCACTGCCTACTAACACTTACTAGCCCACTGTGTCACTGCTACTAACACTTACTAGCCCACTGTGTCACTGCTACTAACACTTACTAGCCCACTGTGTCACTGCTACTAACACTTACTAGCCCACTGTGTCACTGCTACTAACACTTACTAGCCCACTGTGTCACTGCCACTAACACTTACTAGCCCACTGTGTCACTGCTACTAACACTTACTAGCCCACTGTGTCATTGCTACTAACACTTACTAGCCCAATGTGTCACTGCTACTAACACTTACTAGCCCACTGTGTCACTGCTACTAACACTTACTAGCCCACTGTGTCACTGCTACTAACACTTACTAGCCCACTGTGTCACTGCTACTAACACTTACTAGCCCACTGTGTCACTGCTACTAACACTTACTAGCCCACTGTGTCACTGCACTAACACTTACTAGCCCACTGTGTCCCTGCCTACTAACACTTACTAGCCCACTGTGTCACTGCTACTAACACTTACTAGCCCACTGTGTCACTGCTACTAACACTTACTAGCCCACTGTGTCACTGCTACTAACACTTACTAGCCACTGTGTCACTGCTACTAACACTTACTAGCCCACTGTGTCACTGCTACTAACACTTACTAGCCCACTGTGTCACTGCTACTAACACTTACTAGCCCACTGTGTCACTGCTACTAACACTTACTAGCCCACTGTGTCACTGCTACTAACACTTACTAGCCCACTGTGTCACTGCTACTAACACTTACTAGCCCACTGTGTCACTGCTACTAACACTTACTAGCCCACTGTGTCACTGCTACTAACACTTACTAGCCCACTGTGTCACTGCTACTAACACTTACTAGCCCACTGTGTCACTGCTACTAACACTTACTAGCCCACTGTGTCACTGCTACTAACACTTACTAGCCCACTGTGTCACTGCTACTAACACTTACTAGCCCACTGTGTCACTGCTACTAACACTTACTAGCCCACTGTGTCACTGCTACTAACACTTACTAGCCCACTGTGTCACTGCTACTAACACTTACTAGCCCACTGTGTCACTGCTACTAACACTTACTAGCCCACTGTGTCACTGCTACTAACACTTACTAGCCCACTGTGTCACTGCTACTAACACTTACTAGCCCACTGTGTCACTGCTACTAACACTTACTAGCCCACTGTGTCACTGCTACTAACACTTACTAGCCCACTGTGTCATTGCTACTAACACTTACTAGCCCACTGTGTCACTGCTACTAACACTTACTAGCCCACTGTGTCATTGCTACTAACACTTACTAGCCCACTGTGTCACTACCACTAACACTTACTAGCCCACTGTGTCACTGCTACTAACACTTACTAGCCCACTGTGTCACTGCTACTAACACTTACTAGCCCACTGTGTCATTGCTACTAACACTTACTAGCCCACTGTGTCACTGCTACTAACACTTACTAGCCCACTGTGTCATTGCTACTAACACTTACTAGCCCACTGTGTCACTGCTACTAACACTTACTAGCCCACTGTGTCACTGCTACTAACACTTACTAGCCCACTGTGTCACTGCTACTAACACTTACTAGCCCACTGTGTCATTGCTACTAACACTTACTAGCCCACTGTGTCACTGCTACTAACACTTACTAGCCCACTGTGTCACTGCTACTAACACTTACTAGCCCACTGTGTCACTAGCACTAACACTTACTAGCCCACTGTGTCATTGCTACTAACACTTACTAGCCCACTGTGTCACTGCTACTAACACTTACTAGCCCACTGTGTCATTGCTACTAACACTTACTAGCCCACTGTGTCACTGCTACTAACACTTACTAGCCCACTGTGTCACTGCTACTAACACTTACTAGCCCCACTGTGTCACTGCTACTAACACTTACTAGCCCACTGTGTCACTGCTACTAACACTTACTAGCCCACTGTGTCACTGCTACTAACACTTACTAGCCCACTGTGTCTCATTGGCTACTAACACTTACTAGCCCACTGTGTCACTGCTACTAACACTTACTAGCCCACTGTGTC
>NW_027130114.1:0-27468 GCF_040414725.1 Anabrus simplex
AGGATACATGTGGAAACACCATTGAAATTTCGGCCTAATTTATGATTCTTAAGCAATTTATGGCGAAACCCGTTGAGATACGGCAAAACCTCAAATAACCAAAATTATAGGTCGTTTCATCGTCAACCTGCCTGCAAAGTTTCAAGACTGTAGCTGTCTGCCAAGTTGGCAAAATTATTTTTCAATTTGTGAAAAGTGGGCGAAATTTGACATGGATCGAAACGTTCACCTCCTCTATGGCATAAATATGCGGGGTAGGAGAAAGCGCCAAAGACAGTAATGTAGACCACTAAAAGGGTCGCCTAACGCCGCAAACCGTACCGCGATACGATGCACCGTTTGCTCGCAATAAATTTCCAAACGAAAGCCTGCACTATTCAGCGTGCACATTGCTTGACTATCTTATCTTATATATATAAAGCCGCAAGGCTCACTCACTGACATAAATGTTTACCCACTTCGACATGAGCTAGAAACTTGAAATTCGGCAAGGTGATAGCTATTAGCGTGTAACCTACGGAATAATTCCAAAAATTTTAAATTTTAAATTTTTGCCCCCCTCCCCCCAAACAAAATGGCGGATACCGTGATGCGGTGCCCTACAAAATTGATATTTGGCAAAGATCTAGCTCCTAGCCTGTAACCGACGTAGAAATTGCAAAAAGTTAAAATATTTAATATTTCATCCACTAAAAAATTCGAAATATTATTTAAGCCAAATTTAATGACGGTGCAGGCTTTCGCTTCGAGCTCTCTTGTGGCTAAACGGTAATTGTTATCAATAAACGGACTGCACTTTCGTCTCCTAAAATGAAGAGATCTACAACTTTGGTCCTATGACTTTTTGTCGTATCTCGACTCCTTCTACCTTAGATTGAGCTTCATTTTCCCGGTTTTGGTCATTTTTGTTAAATTTCCATAAATGATTTTACTGATTCACACACTCATAAGATGGATAGATGAACGAAATTCAGGACGCTCCTTGGCAACATCATTGGCCATATGTAGACCGACTTTCGTTATTCTAGCTGCCTTGCAAGTATGGGAAAACGGAGGATACATGTGGAAACACCATTGAAATTTCGGCCTAATTTATGATTCTTAAGCAATTTATGGCGAAACCCGTTGAGATACGGCAAAACCTCAAATAACCAAAATTATAGGTCGTTTCATCGTCAACCTGCCTGCAAAGTTTCAAGACTGTAGCTGTCTGCCAAGTTGGCAAAATTATTTTTCAATTTGTGAAAAGTGGGCGAAATTTGACATGGATCGAAACGTTCACCTCCTCTATGGCATAAATATGCGGGGTAGGAGAAAGCGCCAAAGACAGTAATGTAGACCACTAAAAGGGTCGCCTAACGCCGCAAACCGTACCGCGATACGATGCACCGTTTGCTCGCAATAAATTTCCAAACGAAAGCCTGCACTATTCAGCGTGCACATTGCTTGACTATCTTATCTTATATATATAAAGCCGCAAGGCTCACTCACTGACATAAATGTTTACCCACTTCGACATGAGCTAGAAACTTGAAATTTGGCAAGGTGATAGCTATTAGCGTGTAACCTACGGAATAATTCCAAAAATTTTAAATTTTAAATTTTTGCCCCCCTCCCCCCAAACAAAATGGCGGATACCGTGATGCGGTGCCCTACAAAATTGATATTTGGCAAAGATCTAGCTCCTAGCCTGTAACCGACGTAGAAATTGCAAAAAGTTAAAATATTTAATATTTCATCCACTAAAAAATTCGAAATATTAAGCCAAATTTAATGACGGTGCAGGCTTTCGCTTCGAGCTCTCTTGTGGCTAAACGGTAATTGTTATCAATAAACGGACTGCACTTTCGTCTCCTAAAATGAAGAGATCTACAACTTTGGTCCTATGACTTTTTGTCGTATCTCGACTCCTTCTACCTTAGATTGAGCTTCATTTTCCCGGTTTTGGTCATTTTTGTTAAATTTCCATAAATGATTTTACTGATTCACACACTCATAAGATGGATAGATGAACGAAATTCAGGACGCTCCTTGGCAACATCATTGGCCATATGTAGACCGACTTTCGTTATTCTAGCTGCCTTGCAAGTATGGGAAAACGGAGGATACATGTGGAAACACCATTGAAATTTCGGCCTAATTTATGATTCTTAAGCAATTTATGGCGAAACCCGTTGAGATACGGCAAAACCTCAAATAACCAAAATTATAGGTCGCTTCATCGTCAACCTGCCTGCAAAGTTTCAAGACTGTAGCTGTCTGCCAAGTTGGCAAAATTATTTTTCAATTTGTGAAAAGTGGGCGAAATTTGACATGGATCGAAACGTTCACCTCCTCTATGGCATAAATATGCGGGGTAGGAGAAAGCGCCAAAGACAGTAATGTAGACCACTAAAAGGGTCGCCTAACGCCGCAAACCGTACCGCGATACGATGCACCGTTTGCTCGCAATAAATTTCCAAACGAAAGCCTGCACTATTCAGCGTGCACATTGCTTGACTATCTTATCTTATATATATAAAGCCGCAAGGCTCACTCACTGACATAAATGTTTACCCACTTCGACATGAGCTAGAAACTTGAAATTTGGCAAGGTGATAGCTATTAGCGTGTAACCTACGGAATAATTCCAAAAATTTTAAATTTTAAATTTTTGCCCCCCTCCCCCCAAACAAAATGGCGGATACCGTGATGCGGTGCCCTACAAAATTGATATTTGGCAAAGATCTAGCTCCTAGCCTGTAACCGACGTAGAAATTGCAAAAAGTTAAAATATTTAATATTTCATCCACTAAAAAAATTCGAAATATTAAGCCAAATTTAATGACGGTGCAGGCTTTCGCTTCGAGCTCTCTTGTGGCTAAACGGTAATTGTTATCAATAAACGGACTGCACTTTCGTCTCCTAAAATGAAGAGATCTACAACTTTGGTCCTATGACTTTTTGTCGTATCTCGACTCCTTCTACCTTAGATTGAGCTTCATTTTCCCGGTTTTGGTCATTTTTGTTAAATTTCCATAAATGATTTTACTGATTCACACACTCATAAGATGGATAGATGAACGAAATTCAGGACGCTCCTTGGCAACATCATTGGCCATATGTAGACCGACTTTCGTTATTCTAGCTGCCTTGCAAGTATGGGAAAACGGAGGATACATGTGGAAACACCATTGAAATTTCGGCCTAATTTATGATTCTTAAGCAATTTATGGCGAAACCCGTTGAGATACGGCAAAACCTCAAATAACCAAAATTATAGGTCGTTTCATCGTCAACCTGCCTGCAAAGTTTCAAGACTGTAGCTGTCTGCCAAGTTGGCAAAATTATTTTTCAATTTGTGAAAAGTGGGCGAAATTTGACATGGATCGAAACGTTCACCTCCTCTATGGCATAAATATGCGGGGTAGGAGAAAGCGCCAAAGACAGTAATGTAGACCACTAAAAGGGTCGCCTAACGCCGCAAACCGTACCGCGATACGATGCACCGTTTGCTCGCAATAAATTTCCAAACGAAAGCCTGCACTATTCAGCGTGCACATTGCTTGACTATCTTATCTTATATATATAAAGCCGCAAGGCTCACTCACTGACATAAATGTTTACCCACTTCGACATGAGCTAGAAACTTGAAATTTGGCAAGGTGATAGCTATTAGCGTGTAACCTACGGAATAATTCCAAAAATTTTAAATTTTAAATTTTTGCCCCCCTCCCCCCAAACAAAATGGCGGATACCGTGATGCGGTGCCCTACAAAATTGATATTTGGCAAAGATCTAGCTCCTAGCCTGTAACCGACGTAGAAATTGCAAAAAGTTAAAATATTTAATATTTCATCCACTAAAAAATTCGAAATATTAAGCCAAATTTAATGACGGTGCAGGCTTTCGCTTCGAGCTCTCTTGTGGCTAAACGGTAATTGTTATCAATAAACGGACTGCACTTTCGTCTCCTAAAATGAAGAGATCTACAACTTTGGTCCTATGACTTTTTGTCGTATCTCGACTCCTTCTACCTTAGATTGAGCTTCATTTTCCCGGTTTTGGTCATTTTTGTTAAATTTCCATAAATGATTTTACTGATTCACACACTCATAAGATGGATAGATGAACGAAATTCAGGACGCTCCTTGGCAACATCATTGGCCATATGTAGACCGACTTTCGTTATTCTAGCTGCCTTGCAAGTATGGGAAAACGGAGGATACATGTGGAAACACCATTGAAATTTCGGCCTAATTTATGATTCTTAAGCAATTTATGGCGAAACCCGTTGAGATACGGCAAAACCTCAAATAACCAAAATTATAGGTCGCTTCATCGTCAACCTGCCTGCAAAGTTTCAAGACTGTAGCTGTCTGCCAAGTTGGCAAAATTATTTTTCAATTTGTGAAAAGTGGGCGAAATTTGACATGGATCGAAACGTTCACCTCCTCTATGGCATAAATATGCGGGGTAGGAGAAAGCGCCAAAGACAGTAATGTAGACCACTAAAAGGGTCGCCTAACGCCGCAAACCGTACCGCGATACGATGCACCGTTTGCTCGCAATAAATTTCCAAACGAAAGCCTGCACTATTCAGCGTGCACATTGCTTGACTATCTTATCTTATATATATAAAGCCGCAAGGCTCACTCACTGACATAAATGTTTACCCACTTCGACATGAGCTAGAAACTTGAAATTTGGCAAGGTGATAGCTATTAGCGTGTAACCTACGGAATAATTCCAAAAATTTTAAATTTTAAATTTTTGCCCCCCTCCCCCCAAACAAAATGGCGGATACCGTGATGCGGTGCCCTACAAAATTGATATTTGGCAAAGATCTAGCTCCTAGCCTGTAACCGACGTAGAAATTGCAAAAAGTTAAAATATTTAATATTTCATCCACTAAAAAATTCGAAATATTAAGCCAAATTTAATGACGGTGCAGGCTTTCGCTTCGAGCTCTCTTGTGGCTAAACGGTAATTGTTATCAATAAACGGACTGCACTTTCGTCTCCTAAAATGAAGAGATCTACAACTTTGGTCCTATGACTTTTTGTCGTATCTCGACTCCTTCTACCTTAGATTGAGCTTCATTTTCCCGGTTTTGGTCATTTTTGTTAAATTTCCATAAATGATTTTACTGATTCACACACTCATAAGATGGATAGATGAACGAAATTCAGGACGCTCCTTGGCAACATCATTGGCCATATGTAGACCGACTTTCGTTATTCTAGCTGCCTTGCAAGTATGGGAAAACGGAGGATACATGTGGAAACACCATTGAAATTTCGGCCTAATTTATGATTCTTAAGCAATTTATGGCGAAACCCGTTGAGATACGGCAAAACCTCAAATAACCAAAATTATAGGTCGTTTCATCGTCAACCTGCCTGCAAAGTTTCAAGACTGTAGCTGTCTGCCAAGTTGGCAAAATTATTTTTCAATTTGTGAAAAGTGGGCGAAATTTGACATGGATCGAAACGTTCACCTCCTCTATGGCATAAATATGCGGGGTAGGAGAAAGCGCCAAAGACAGTAATGTAGACCACTAAAAGGGTCGCCTAACGCCGCAAACCGTACCGCGATACGATGCACCGTTTGCTCGCAATAAATTTCCAAACGAAAGCCTGCACTATTCAGCGTGCACATTGCTTGACTATCTTATCTTATATATATAAAGCCGCAAGGCTCACTCACTGACATAAATGTTTACCCACTTCGACATGAGCTAGAAACTTGAAATTTGGCAAGGTGATAGCTATTAGCGTGTAACCTACGGAATAATTCCAAAAATTTTAAATTTTAAATTTTTGCCCCCCTCCCCCCAAACAAAATGGCGGATACCGTGATGCGGTGCCCTACAAAATTGATATTTGGCAAAGATCTAGCTCCTAGCCTGTAACCGACGTAGAAATTGCAAAAAGTTAAAATATTTAATATTTCATCCACTAAAAAAATTCGAAATATTAAGCCAAATTTAATGACGGTGCAGGCTTTCGCTTCGAGCTCTCTTGTGGCTAAACGGTAATTGTTATCAATAAACGGACTGCACTTTCGTCTCCTAAAATGAAGAGATCTACAACTTTGGTCCTATGACTTTTTGTCGTATCTCGACTCCTTCTACCTTAGATTGAGCTTCATTTTCCCGGTTTTGGTCATTTTTGTTAAATTTCCATAAATGATTTTACTGATTCACACACTCATAAGATGGATAGATGAACGAAATTCAGGACGCTCCTTGGCAACATCATTGGCCATATGTAGACCGACTTTCGTTATTCTAGCTGCCTTGCAAGTATGGGAAAACGGAGGATACATGTGGAAACACCATTGAAATTTCGGCCTAATTTATGATTCTTAAGCAATTTATGGCGAAACCCGTTGAGATACGGCAAAACCTCAAATAACCAAAATTATAGGTCGTTTCATCGTCAACCTGCCTGCAAAGTTTCAAGACTGTAGCTGTCTGCCAAGTTGGCAAAATTATTTTTCAATTTGTGAAAAGTGGGCGAAATTTGACATGGATCGAAACGTTCACCTCCTCTATGGCATAAATATGCGGGGTAGGAGAAAGCGCCAAAGACAGTAATGTAGACCACTAAAAGGGTCGCCTAACGCCGCAAACCGTACCGCGATACGATGCACCGTTTGCTCGCAATAAATTTCCAAACGAAAGCCTGCACTATTCAGCGTGCACATTGCTTGACTATCTTATCTTATATATATAAAGCCGCAAGGCTCACTCACTGACATAAATGTTTACCCACTTCGACATGAGCTAGAAACTTGAAATTTGGCAAGGTGATAGCTATTAGCGTGTAACCTACGGAATAATTCCAAAAATTTTAAATTTTAAATTTTTGCCCCCCTCCCCCCAAACAAAATGGCGGATACCGTGATGCGGTGCCCTACAAAATTGATATTTGGCAAAGATCTAGCTCCTAGCCTGTAACCGACGTAGAAATTGCAAAAAGTTAAAATATTTAATATTTCATCCACTAAAAAATTCGAAATATTAAGCCAAATTTAATGACGGTGCAGGCTTTCGCTTCGAGCTCTCTTGTGGCTAAACGGTAATTGTTATCAATAAACGGACTGCACTTTCGTCTCCTAAAATGAAGAGATCTACAACTTTGGTCCTATGACTTTTTGTCGTATCTCGACTCCTTCTACCTTAGATTGAGCTTCATTTTCCCGGTTTTGGTCATTTTTGTTAAATTTCCATAAATGATTTTACTGATTCACACACTCATAAGATGGATAGATGAACGAAATTCAGGACGCTCCTTGGCAACATCATTGGCCATATGTAGACCGACTTTCGTTATTCTAGCTGCCTTGCAAGTATGGGAAAACGGAGGATACATGTGGAAACACCATTGAAATTTCGGCCTAATTTATGATTCTTAAGCAATTTATGGCGAAACCCGTTGAGATACGGCAAAACCTCAAATAACCAAAATTATAGGTCGCTTCATCGTCAACCTGCCTGCAAAGTTTCAAGACTGTAGCTGTCTGCCAAGTTGGCAAAATTATTTTTCAATTTGTGAAAAGTGGGCGAAATTTGACATGGATCGAAACGTTCACCTCCTCTATGGCATAAATATGCGGGGTAGGAGAAAGCGCCAAAGACAGTAATGTAGACCACTAAAAGGGTCGCCTAACGCCGCAAACCGTACCGCGATACGATGCACCGTTTGCTCGCAATAAATTTCCAAACGAAAGCCTGCACTATTCAGCGTGCACATTGCTTGACTATCTTATCTTATATATATAAAGCCGCAAGGCTCACTCACTGACATAAATGTTTACCCACTTCGACATGAGCTAGAAACTTGAAATTTGGCAAGGTGATAGCTATTAGCGTGTAACCTACGGAATAATTCCAAAAATTTTAAATTTTAAATTTTTGCCCCCCTCCCCCCAAACAAAATGGCGGATACCGTGATGCGGTGCCCTACAAAATTGATATTTGGCAAAGATCTAGCTCCTAGCCTGTAACCGACGTAGAAATTGCAAAAAGTTAAAATATTTAATATTTCATCCACTAAAAAATTCGAAATATTAAGCCAAATTTAATGACGGTGCAGGCTTTCGCTTCGAGCTCTCTTGTGGCTAAACGGTAATTGTTATCAATAAACGGACTGCACTTTCGTCTCCTAAAATGAAGAGATCTACAACTTTGGTCCTATGACTTTTTGTCGTATCTCGACTCCTTCTACCTTAGATTGAGCTTCATTTTCCCGGTTTTGGTCATTTTTGTTAAATTTCCATAAATGATTTTACTGATTCACACACTCATAAGATGGATAGATGAACGAAATTCAGGACGCTCCTTGGCAACATCATTGGCCATATGTAGACCGACTTTCGTTATTCTAGCTGCCTTGCAAGTATGGGAAAACGGAGGATACATGTGGAAACACCATTGAAATTTCGGCCTAATTTATGATTCTTAAGCAATTTATGGCGAAACCCGTTGAGATACGGCAAAACCTCAAATAACCAAAATTATAGGTCGCTTCATCGTCAACCTGCCTGCAAAGTTTCAAGACTGTAGCTGTCTGCCAAGTTGGCAAAATTATTTTTCAATTTGTGAAAAGTGGGCGAAATTTGACATGGATCGAAACGTTCACCTCCTCTATGGCATAAATATGCGGGGTAGGAGAAAGCGCCAAAGACAGTAATGTAGACCACTAAAAGGGTCGCCTAACGCCGCAAACCGTACCGCGATACGATGCACCGTTTGCTCGCAATAAATTTCCAAACGAAAGCCTGCACTATTCAGCGTGCACATTGCTTGACTATCTTATCTTATATATATAAAGCCGCAAGGCTCACTCACTGACATAAATGTTTACCCACTTCGACATGAGCTAGAAACTTGAAATTTGGCAAGGTGATAGCTATTAGCGTGTAACCTACGGAATAATTCCAAAAATTTTAAATTTTAAATTTTTGCCCCCCTCCCCCCAAACAAAATGGCGGATACCGTGATGCGGTGCCCTACAAAATTGATATTTGGCAAAGATCTAGCTCCTAGCCTGTAACCGACGTAGAAATTGCAAAAAGTTAAAATATTTAATATTTCATCCACTAAAAAATTCGAAATATTAAGCCAAATTTAATGACGGTGCAGGCTTTCGCTTCGAGCTCTCTTGTGGCTAAACGGTAATTGTTATCAATAAACGGACTGCACTTTCGTCTCCTAAAATGAAGAGATCTACAACTTTGGTCCTATGACTTTTTGTCGTATCTCGACTCCTTCTACCTTAGATTGAGCTTCATTTTCCCGGTTTTGGTCATTTTTGTTAAATTTCCATAAATGATTTTACTGATTCACACACTCATAAGATGGATAGATGAACGAAATTCAGGACGCTCCTTGGCAACATCATTGGCCATATGTAGACCGACTTTCGTTATTCTAGCTGCCTTGCAAGTATGGGAAAACGGAGGATACATGTGGAAACACCATTGAAATTTCGGCCTAATTTATGATTCTTAAGCAATTTATGGCGAAACCCGTTGAGATACGGCAAAACCTCAAATAACCAAAATTATAGGTCGTTTCATCGTCAACCTGCCTGCAAAGTTTCAAGACTGTAGCTGTCTGCCAAGTTGGCAAAATTATTTTTCAATTTGTGAAAAGTGGGCGAAATTTGACATGGATCGAAACGTTCACCTCCTCTATGGCATAAATATGCGGGGTAGGAGAAAGCGCCAAAGACAGTAATGTAGACCACTAAAAGGGTCGCCTAACGCCGCAAACCGTACCGCGATACGATGCACCGTTTGCTCGCAATAAATTTCCAAACGAAAGCCTGCACTATTCAGCGTGCACATTGCTTGACTATCTTATCTTATATATATAAAGCCGCAAGGCTCACTCACTGACATAAATGTTTACCCACTTCGACATGAGCTAGAAACTTGAAATTTGGCAAGGTGATAGCTATTAGCGTGTAACCTACGGAATAATTCCAAAAATTTTAAATTTTAAATTTTTGCCCCCCTCCCCCCAAACAAAATGGCGGATACCGTGATGCGGTGCCCTACAAAATTGATATTTGGCAAAGATCTAGCTCCTAGCCTGTAACCGACGTAGAAATTGCAAAAAGTTAAAATATTTAATATTTCATCCACTAAAAAATTCGAAATATTAAGCCAAATTTAATGACGGTGCAGGCTTTCGCTTCGAGCTCTCTTGTGGCTAAACGGTAATTGTTATCAATAAACGGACTGCACTTTCGTCTCCTAAAATGAAGAGATCTACAACTTTGGTCCTATGACTTTTTGTCGTATCTCGACTCCTTCTACCTTAGATTGAGCTTCATTTTCCCGGTTTTGGTCATTTTTGTTAAATTTCCATAAATGATTTTACTGATTCACACACTCATAAGATGGATAGATGAACGAAATTCAGGACGCTCCTTGGCAACATCATTGGCCATATGTAGACCGACTTTCGTTATTCTAGCTGCCTTGCAAGTATGGGAAAACGGAGGATACATGTGGAAACACCATTGAAATTTCGGCCTAATTTATGATTCTTAAGCAATTTATGGCGAAACCCGTTGAGATACGGCAAAACCTCAAATAACCAAAATTATAGGTCGTTTCATCGTCAACCTGCCTGCAAAGTTTCAAGACTGTAGCTGTCTGCCAAGTTGGCAAAATTATTTTTCAATTTGTGAAAAGTGGGCGAAATTTGACATGGATCGAAACGTTCACCTCCTCTATGGCATAAATATGCGGGGTAGGAGAAAGCGCCAAAGACAGTAATGTAGACCACTAAAAGGGTCGCCTAACGCCGCAAACCGTACCGCGATACGATGCACCGTTTGCTCGCAATAAATTTCCAAACGAAAGCCTGCACTATTCAGCGTGCACATTGCTTGACTATCTTATCTTATATATATAAAGCCGCAAGGCTCACTCACTGACATAAATGTTTACCCACTTCGACATGAGCTAGAAACTTGAAATTTGGCAAGGTGATAGCTATTAGCGTGTAACCTACGGAATAATTCCAAAAATTTTAAATTTTAAATTTTTGCCCCCCTCCCCCCAAACAAAATGGCGGATACCGTGATGCGGTGCCCTACAAAATTGATATTTGGCAAAGATCTAGCTCCTAGCCTGTAACCGACGTAGAAATTGCAAAAAGTTAAAATATTTAATATTTCATCCACTAAAAAATTCGAAATATTAAGCCAAATTTAATGACGGTGCAGGCTTTCGCTTCGAGCTCTCTTGTGGCTAAACGGTAATTGTTATCAATAAACGGACTGCACTTTCGTCTCCTAAAATGAAGAGATCTACAACTTTGGTCCTATGACTTTTTGTCGTATCTCGACTCCTTCTACCTTAGATTGAGCTTCATTTTCCCGGTTTTGGTCATTTTTGTTAAATTTCCATAAATGATTTTACTGATTCACACACTCATAAGATGGATAGATGAACGAAATTCAGGACGCTCCTTGGCAACATCATTGGCCATATGTAGACCGACTTTCGTTATTCTAGCTGCCTTGCAAGTATGGGAAAACGGAGGATACATGTGGAAACACCATTGAAATTTCGGCCTAATTTATGATTCTTAAGCAATTTATGGCGAAACCCGTTGAGATACGGCAAAACCTCAAATAACCAAAATTATAGGTCGCTTCATCGTCAACCTGCCTGCAAAGTTTCAAGACTGTAGCTGTCTGCCAAGTTGGCAAAATTATTTTTCAATTTGTGAAAAGTGGGCGAAATTTGACATGGATCGAAACGTTCACCTCCTCTATGGCATAAATATGCGGGGTAGGAGAAAGCGCCAAAGACAGTAATGTAGACCACTAAAAGGGTCGCCTAACGCCGCAAACCGTACCGCGATACGATGCACCGTTTGCTCGCAATAAATTTCCAAACGAAAGCCTGCACTATTCAGCGTGCACATTGCTTGACTATCTTATCTTATATATATAAAGCCGCAAGGCTCACTCACTGACATAAATGTTTACCCACTTCGACATGAGCTAGAAACTTGAAATTTGGCAAGGTGATAGCTATTAGCGTGTAACCTACGGAATAATTCCAAAAATTTTAAATTTTAAATTTTTGCCCCCCTCCCCCCAAACAAAATGGCGGATACCGTGATGCGGTGCCCTACAAAATTGATATTTGGCAAAGATCTAGCTCCTAGCCTGTAACCGACGTAGAAATTGCAAAAAGTTAAA
Organism: Anabrus simplex; assembly: GCF_040414725.1. NCBI lineage: Eukaryota > Metazoa > Arthropoda > Insecta > Orthoptera > Tettigoniidae > Anabrus > Anabrus simplex. Next base: position 12,216 of record NW_027130114.1, read on the forward strand.
ATATTTAATATTTCATCCACTAAAAAAATTCGAAATATTAAGCCAAATTTAATGACGGTGCAGGCTTTCGCTTCGAGCTCTCTTGTGGCTAAACGGTAATTGTTATCAATAAACGGACTGCACTTTCGTCTCCTAAAATGAAGAGATCTACAACTTTGGTCCTATGACTTTTTGTCGTATCTCGACTCCTTCTACCTTAGATTGAGCTTCATTTTCCCGGTTTTGGTCATTTTTGTTAAATTTCCATAAATGATTTTACTGATTCACACACTCATAAGATGGATAGATGAACGAAATTCAGGACGCTCCTTGGCAACATCATTGGCCATATGTAGACCGACTTTCGTTATTCTAGCTGCCTTGCAAGTATGGGAAAACGGAGGATACATGTGGAAACACCATTGAAATTTCGGCCTAATTTATGATTCTTAAGCAATTTATGGCGAAACCCGTTGAGATACGGCAAAACCTCAAATAACCAAAATTATAGGTCGTTTCATCGTCAACCTGCCTGCAAAGTTTCAAGACTGTAGCTGTCTGCCAAGTTGGCAAAATTATTTTTCAATTTGTGAAAAGTGGGCGAAATTTGACATGGATCGAAACGTTCACCTCCTCTATGGCATAAATATGCGGGGTAGGAGAAAGCGCCAAAGACAGTAATGTAGACCACTAAAAGGGTCGCCTAACGCCGCAAACCGTACCGCGATACGATGCACCGTTTGCTCGCAATAAATTTCCAAACGAAAGCCTGCACTATTCAGCGTGCACATTGCTTGACTATCTTATCTTATATATATAAAGCCGCAAGGCTCACTCACTGACATAAATGTTTACCCACTTCGACATGAGCTAGAAACTTGAAATTTGGCAAGGTGATAGCTATTAGCGTGTAACCTACGGAATAATTCCAAAAATTTTAAATTTTAAATTTTTGCCCCCCTCCCCCCAAACAAAATGGCGGATACCGTGATGCGGTGCCCTACAAAATTGATATTTGGCAAAGATCTAGCTCCTAGCCTGTAACCGACGTAGAAATTGCAAAAAGTTAAAATATTTAATATTTCATCCACTAAAAAATTCGAAATATTAAGCCAAATTTAATGACGGTGCAGGCTTTCGCTTCGAGCTCTCTTGTGGCTAAACGGTAATTGTTATCAATAAACGGACTGCACTTTAGTCTCCTAAAATGAAGAGATCTACAACTTTGGTCCTATGACTTTTTGTCGTATCTCGACTCCTTCTACCTTAGATTGAGCTTCATTTTCCCGGTTTTGGTCATTTTTGTTAAATTTCCATAAATGATTTTACTGATTCACACACTCATAAGATGGATAGATGAACGAAATTCAGGACGCTCCTTGGCAACATCATTGGCCATATGTAGACCGACTTTCGTTATTCTAGCTGCCTTGCAAGTATGGGAAAACGGAGGATACATGTGGAAACACCATTGAAATTTCGGCCTAATTTATGATTCTTAAGCAATTTATGGCGAAACCCGTTGAGATACGGCAAAACCTCAAATAACCAAAATTATAGGTCGCTTCATCGTCAACCTGCCTGCAAAGTTTCAAGACTGTAGCTGTCTGCCAAGTTGGCAAAATTATTTTTCAATTTGTGAAAAGTGGGCGAAATTTGACATGGATCGAAACGTTCACCTCCTCTATGGCATAAATATGCGGGGTAGGAGAAAGCGCCAAAGACAGTAATGTAGACCACTAAAAGGGTCGCCTAACGCCGCAAACCGTACCGCGATACGATGCACCGTTTGCTCGCAATAAATTTCCAAACGAAAGCCTGCACTATTCAGCGTGCACATTGCTTGACTATCTTATCTTATATATATAAAGCCGCAAGGCTCACTCACTGACATAAATGTTTACCCACTTCGACATGAGCTAGAAACTTGAAATTTGGCAAGGTGATAGCTATTAGCGTGTAACCTACGGAATAATTCCAAAAATTTTAAATTTTAAATTTTTGCCCCCCTCCCCCCAAACAAAATGGCGGATACCGTGATGCGGTGCCCTACAAAATTGATATTTGGCAAAGATCTAGCTCCTAGCCTGTAACCGACGTAGAAATTGCAAAAAGTTAAAATATTTAATATTTCATCCACTAAAAAATTCGAAATATTAAGCCAAATTTAATGACGGTGCAGGCTTTCGCTTCGAGCTCTCTTGTGGCTAAACGGTAATTGTTATCAATAAACGGACTGCACTTTCGTCTCCTAAAATGAAGAGATCTACAACTTTGGTCCTATGACTTTTTGTCGTATCTCGACTCCTTCTACCTTAGATTGAGCTTCATTTTCCCGGTTTTGGTCATTTTTGTTAAATTTCCATAAATGATTTTACTGATTCACACACTCATAAGATGGATAGATGAACGAAATTCAGGACGCTCCTTGGCAACATCATTGGCCATATGTAGACCGACTTTCGTTATTCTAGCTGCCTTGCAAGTATGGGAAAACGGAGGATACATGTGGAAACACCATTGAAATTTCGGCCTAATTTATGATTCTTAAGCAATTTATGGCGAAACCCGTTGAGATACGGCAAAACCTCAAATAACCAAAATTATAGGTCGTTTCATCGTCAACCTGCCTGCAAAGTTTCAAGACTGTAGCTGTCTGCCAAGTTGGCAAAATTATTTTTCAATTTGTGAAAAGTGGGCGAAATTTGACATGGATCGAAACGTTCACCTCCTCTATGGCATAAATATGCGGGGTAGGAGAAAGCGCCAAAGACAGTAATGTAGACCACTAAAAGGGTCGCCTAACGCCGCAAACCGTACCGCGATACGATGCACCGTTTGCTCGCAATAAATTTCCAAACGAAAGCCTGCACTATTCAGCGTGCACATTGCTTGACTATCTTATCTTATATATATAAAGCCGCAAGGCTCACTCACTGACATAAATGTTTACCCACTTCGACATGAGCTAGAAACTTGAAATTTGGCAAGGTGATAGCTATTAGCGTGTAACCTACGGAATAATTCCAAAAATTTTAAATTTTAAATTTTTGCCCCCCTCCCCCCAAACAAAATGGCGGATACCGTGATGCGGTGCCCTACAAAATTGATATTTGGCAAAGATCTAGCTCCTAGCCTGTAACCGACGTAGAAATTGCAAAAAGTTAAAATATTTAATATTTCATCCACTAAAAAATTCGAAATATTAAGCCAAATTTAATGACGGTGCAGGCTTTCGCTTCGAGCTCTCTTGTGGCTAAACGGTAATTGTTATCAATAAACGGACTGCACTTTCGTCTCCTAAAATGAAGAGATCTACAACTTTGGTCCTATGACTTTTTGTCGTATCTCGACTCCTTCTACCTTAGATTGAGCTTCATTTTCCCGGTTTTGGTCATTTTTGTTAAATTTCCATAAATGATTTTACTGATTCACACACTCATAAGATGGATAGATGAACGAAATTCAGGACGCTCCTTGGCAACATCATTGGCCATATGTAGACCGACTTTCGTTATTCTAGCTGCCTTGCAAGTATGGGAAAACGGAGGATACATGTGGAAACACCATTGAAATTTCGGCCTAATTTATGATTCTTAAGCAATTTATGGCGAAACCCGTTGAGATACGGCAAAACCTCAAATAACCAAAATTATAGGTCGTTTCATCGTCAACCTGCCTGCAAAGTTTCAAGACTGTAGCTGTCTGCCAAGTTGGCAAAATTATTTTTCAATTTGTGAAAAGTGGGCGAAATTTGACATGGATCGAAACGTTCACCTCCTCTATGGCATAAATATGCGGGGTAGGAGAAAGCGCCAAAGACAGTAATGTAGACCACTAAAAGGGTCGCCTAACGCCGCAAACCGTACCGCGATACGATGCACCGTTTGCTCGCAATAAATTTCCAAACGAAAGCCTGCACTATTCAGCGTGCACATTGCTTGACTATCTTATCTTATATATATAAAGCCGCAAGGCTCACTCACTGACATAAATGTTTACCCACTTCGACATGAGCTAGAAACTTGAAATTTGGCAAGGTGATAGCTATTAGCGTGTAACCTACGGAATAATTCCAAAAATTTTAAATTTTAAATTTTTGCCCCCCTCCCCCCAAACAAAATGGCGGATACCGTGATGCGGTGCCCTACAAAATTGATATTTGGCAAAGATCTAGCTCCTAGCCTGTAACCGACGTAGAAATTGCAAAAAGTTAAAATATTTAATATTTCATCCACTAAAAAATTCGAAATATTAAGCCAAATTTAATGACGGTGCAGGCTTTCGCTTCGAGCTCTCTTGTGGCTAAACGGTAATTGTTATCAATAAACGGACTGCACTTTCGTCTCCTAAAATGAAGAGATCTACAACTTTGGTCCTATGACTTTTTGTCGTATCTCGACTCCTTCTACCTTAGATTGAGCTTCATTTTCCCGGTTTTGGTCATTTTTGTTAAATTTCCATAAATGATTTTACTGATTCACACACTCATAAGATGGATAGATGAACGAAATTCAGGACGCTCCTTGGCAACATCATTGGCCATATGTAGACCGACTTTCGTTATTCTAGCTGCCTTGCAAGTATGGGAAAACGGAGGATACATGTGGAAACACCATTGAAATTTCGGCCTAATTTATGATTCTTAAGCAATTTATGGCGAAACCCGTTGAGATACGGCAAAACCTCAAATAACCAAAATTATAGGTCGTTTCATCGTCAACCTGCCTGCAAAGTTTCAAGACTGTAGCTGTCTGCCAAGTTGGCAAAATTATTTTTCAATTTGTGAAAAGTGGGCGAAATTTGACATGGATCGAAACGTTCACCTCCTCTATGGCATAAATATGCGGGGTAGGAGAAAGCGCCAAAGACAGTAATGTAGACCACTAAAAGGGTCGCCTAACGCCGCAAACCGTACCGCGATACGATGCACCGTTTGCTCGCAATAAATTTCCAAACGAAAGCCTGCACTATTCAGCGTGCACATTGCTTGACTATCTTATCTTATATATATAAAGCCGCAAGGCTCACTCACTGACATAAATGTTTACCCACTTCGACATGAGCTAGAAACTTGAAATTTGGCAAGGTGATAGCTATTAGCGTGTAACCTACGGAATAATTCCAAAAATTTTAAATTTTAAATTTTTGCCCCCCTCCCCCCAAACAAAATGGCGGATACCGTGATGCGGTGCCCTACAAAATTGATATTTGGCAAAGATCTAGCTCCTAGCCTGTAACCGACGTAGAAATTGCAAAAAGTTAAAATATTTAATATTTCATCCACTAAAAAATTCGAAATATTAAGCCAAATTTAATGACGGTGCAGGCTTTCGCTTCGAGCTCTCTTGTGGCTAAACGGTAATTGTTATCAATAAACGGACTGCACTTTCGTCTCCTAAAATGAAGAGATCTACAACTTTGGTCCTATGACTTTTTGTCGTATCTCGACTCCTTCTACCTTAGATTGAGCTTCATTTTCCCGGTTTTGGTCATTTTTGTTAAATTTCCATAAATGATTTTACTGATTCACACACTCATAAGATGGATAGATGAACGAAATTCAGGACGCTCCTTGGCAACATCATTGGCCATATGTAGACCGACTTTCGTTATTCTAGCTGCCTTGCAAGTATGGGAAAACGGAGGATACATGTGGAAACACCATTGAAATTTCGGCCTAATTTATGATTCTTAAGCAATTTATGGCGAAACCCGTTGAGATACGGCAAAACCTCAAATAACCAAAATTATAGGTCGTTTCATCGTCAACCTGCCTGCAAAGTTTCAAGACTGTAGCTGTCTGCCAAGTTGGCAAAATTATTTTTCAATTTGTGAAAAGTGGGCGAAATTTGACATGGATCGAAACGTTCACCTCCTCTATGGCATAAATATGCGGGGTAGGAGAAAGCGCCAAAGACAGTAATGTAGACCACTAAAAGGGTCGCCTAACGCCGCAAACCGTACCGCGATACGATGCACCGTTTGCTCGCAATAAATTTCCAAACGAAAGCCTGCACTATTCAGCGTGCACATTGCTTGACTATCTTATCTTATATATATAAAGCCGCAAGGCTCACTCACTGACATAAATGTTTACCCACTTCGACATGAGCTAGAAACTTGAAATTTGGCAAGGTGATAGCTATTAGCGTGTAACCTACGGAATAATTCCAAAAATTTTAAATTTTAAATTTTTGCCCCCCTCCCCCCAAACAAAATGGCGGATACCGTGATGCGGTGCCCTACAAAATTGATATTTGGCAAAGATCTAGCTCCTAGCCTGTAACCGACGTAGAAATTGCAAAAAGTTAAAATATTTAATATTTCATCCACTAAAAAATTCGAAATATTAAGCCAAATTTAATGACGGTGCAGGCTTTCGCTTCGAGCTCTCTTGTGGCTAAACGGTAATTGTTATCAATAAACGGACTGCACTTTCGTCTCCTAAAATGAAGAGATCTACAACTTTGGTCCTATGACTTTTTGTCGTATCTCGACTCCTTCTACTTAGATTGAGCTTCATTTTCCCGGTTTTGGTCATTTTTGTTAAATTTCCATAAATGATTTTACTGATTCACACACTCATAAGATGGATAGATGAACGAAATTCAGGACGCTCCTTGGCAACATCATTGGCCATATGTAGACCGACTTTCGTTATTCTAGCTGCCTTGCAAGTATGGGAAAACGGAGGATACATGTGGAAACACCATTGAAATTTCGGCCTAATTTATGATTCCCCTTAAGCAATTTATGGCGAAACCCGTTGAGATACGGCAAAACCTCAAATAACCAAAATTATAGGTCGCTTCATCGTCAACCTGCCTGCAAAGTTTCAAGACTGTAGCTGTCTGCCAAGTTGGCAAAATTATTTTTCAATTTGTGAAAAGTGGGCGAAATTTGACATGGATCGAAACGTTCACCTCCTCTATGGCATAAATATGCGGGGTAGGAGAAAGCGCCAAAGACAGTAATGTAGACCACTAAAAGGGTCGCCTAACGCCGCAAACCGTACCGCGATACGATGCACCGTTTGCTCGCAATAAATTTCCAAACGAAAGCCTGCACTATTCAGCGTGCACATTGCTTGACTATCTTATCTTATATATATAAAGCCGCAAGGCTCACTCACTGACATAAATGTTTACCCACTTCGACATGAGCTAGAAACTTGAAATTCGGCAAGGTGATAGCTATTAGCGTGTAACCTACGGAATAATTCCAAAAATTTTAAATTTTAAATTTTTGCCCCCCTCCCCCCAAACAAAATGGCGGATACCGTGATGCGGTGCCCTACAAAATTGATATTTGGCAAAGATCTAGCTCCTAGCCTGTAACCGACGTAGAAATTGCAAAAAGTTAAAATATTTAATATTTCATCCACTAAAAAATTCGAAATATTAAGCCAAATTTAATGACGGTGCAGGCTTTCGCTTCGAGCTCTCTTGTGGCTAAACGGTAATTGTTATCAATAAACGGACTGCACTTTCGTCTCCTAAAATGAAGAGATCTACAACTTTGGTCCTATGACTTTTTGTCGTATCTCGACTCCTTCTACCTTAGATTGAGCTTCATTTTCCCGGTTTTGGTCATTTTTGTTAAATTTCCATAATGATTTTACTGATTCACACACTCATAAGATGGATAGATGAACGAAATTCAGGACGCTCCTTGGCAACATCATTGGCCATATGTAGACCGACTTTCGTTATTCTAGCTGCCTTGCAAGTATGGGAAAACGGAGGATACATGTGGAAACACCATTGAAATTTCGGCCTAATTTATGATTCTTAAGCAATTTATGGCGAAACCCGTTGAGATACGGCAAAACCTCAAATAACCAAAATTATAGGTCGCTTCATCGTCAACCTGCCTGCAAAGTTTCAAGACTGTAGCTGTCTGCCAAGTTGGCAAAATTATTTTCAATTTGTGAAAAGTGGGCGAAATTTGACATGGATCGAAACGTTCACCTCCTCTATGGCATAAATATGCGGGGTAGGAGAAAGCGCCAAAGACAGTAATGTAGACCACTAAAAGGGTCGCCTAACGCCGCAAACCGTACCGCGATACGATGCACCGTTTGCTCGCAATAAATTTCCAAACGAAAGCCTGCACTATTCAGCGTGCACATTGCTTGACTATCTTATCTTATATATATAAAGCCGCAAGGCTCACTCACTGACATAAATGTTTACCCACTTCGACATGAGCTAGAAACTTGAAATTCGCAAGGTGATAGCTATTAGCGTGTAACCTACGGAATAATTCCAAAAATTTTAAATTTTAAATTTTTGCCCCCCTCCCCCAAACAAAATGGCGGATACCGTGATGCGGTGCCCTACAAAATTGATATTTGGCAAAGATCTAGCTCCTAGCCTGTAACCGACGTAGAAATTGCAAAAAGTTAAAATATTTAATATTTCATCCACTAAAAAATTCGAAATATTAAGCCAAATTTAATGACGGTGCAGGCTTTCGCTTCGAGCTCTCTTGTGGCTAAACGGTAATTGTTATCAATAAACGGACTGCACTTTCGTCTCCTAAAATGAAGAGATCTACAACTTTGGTCCTATGACTTTTTGTCGTATCTCGACTCCTTCTACCTTAGATTGAGCTTCATTTTCCCGGTTTTGGTCATTTTTGTTAAATTTCCATAAATGATTTTACTGATTCACACACTCATAAGATGGATAGATGAACGAAATTCAGGACGCTCCTTGGCAACATCATTGGCCATATGTAGACCGACTTTCGTTATTCTAGCTGCCTTGCAAGTATGGGAAAACGGAGGATACATGTGGAAACACCATTGAAATTTCGGCCTAATTTATGATTCTTAAGCAATTTATGGCGAAACCCGTTGAGATACGGCAAAACCTCAAATAACCAAAATTATAGGTCGTTTCATCGTCAACCTGCCTGCAAAGTTTCAAGACTGTAGCTGTCTGCCAAGTTGGCAAAATTATTTTTCAATTTGTGAAAAGTGGGCGAAATTTGACATGGATCGAAACGTTCACCTCCTCTATGGCATAAATATGCGGGGTAGGAGAAAGCGCCAAAGACAGTAATGTAGACCACTAAAAGGGTCGCCTAACGCCGCAAACCGTACCGCGATACGATGCACCGTTTGCTCGCAATAAATTTCCAAACGAAAGCCTGCACTATTCAGCGTGCACATTGCTTGACTATCTTATCTTATATATATAAAGCCGCAAGGCTCACTCACTGACATAAATGTTTACCCACTTCGACATGAGCTAGAAACTTGAAATTTGGCAAGGTGATAGCTATTAGCGTGTAACCTACGGAATAATTCCAAAAATTTTAAATTTTAAATTTTTGCCCCCCTCCCCCCAAACAAAATGGCGGATACCGTGATGCGGTGCCCTACAAAATTGATATTTGGCAAAGATCTAGCTCCTAGCCTGTAACCGACGTAGAAATTGCAAAAAGTTAAAATATTTAATATTTCATCCACTAAAAAATTCGAAATATTAAGCCAAATTTAATGACGGTGCAGGCTTTCGCTTCGAGCTCTCTTGTGGCTAAACGGTAATTGTTATCAATAAACGGACTGCACTTTCGTCTCCTAAAATGAAGAGATCTACAACTTTGGTCCTATGACTTTTTGTCGTATCTCGACTCCTTCTACCTTAGATTGAGCTTCATTTTCCCGGTTTTGGTCATTTTTGTTAAATTTCCATAAATGATTTTACTGATTCACACACTCATAAGATGGATAGATGAACGAAATTCAGGACGCTCCTTGGCAACATCATTGGCCATATGTAGACCGACTTTCGTTATTCTAGCTGCCTTGCAAGTATGGGAAAACGGAGGATACATGTGGAAACACCATTGAAATTTCGGCCTAATTTATGATTCTTAAGCAATTTATGGCGAAACCCGTTGAGATACGGCAAAACCTCAAATAACCAAAATTATAGGTCGTTTCATCGTCAACCTGCCTGCAAAGTTTCAAGACTGTAGCTGTCTGCCAAGTTGGCAAAATTATTTTTCAATTTGTGAAAAGTGGGCGAAATTTGACATGGATCGAAACGTTCACCTCCTCTATGGCATAAATATGCGGGGTAGGAGAAAGCGCCAAAGACAGTAATGTAGACCACTAAAAGGGTCGCCTAACGCCGCAAACCGTACCGCGATACGATGCACCGTTTGCTCGCAATAAATTTCCAAACGAAAGCCTGCACTATTCAGCGTGCACATTGCTTGACTATCTTATCTTATATATATAAAGCCGCAAGGCTCACTCACTGACATAAATGTTTACCCCACTTCGACATGAGCTAGAAACTTGAAATTTGGCAAGGTGATAGCTATTAGCGTGTAACCTACGGAATAATTCCAAAAATTTTAAATTTTAAATTTTTGCCCCCCTCCCCCCAAACAAAATGGCGGATACCGTGATGCGGTGCCCTACAAAATTGATATTTGGCAAAGATCTAGCTCCTAGCCTGTAACCGACGTAGAAATTGCAAAAAGTTAAAATATTTAATATTTCATCCACTAAAAAATTCGAAATATTAAGCCAAATTTAATGACGGTGCAGGCTTTCGCTTCGAGCTCTCTTGTGGCTAAACGGTAATTGTTATCAATAAACGGACTGCACTTTCGTCTCCTAAAATGAAGAGATCTACAACTTTGGTCCTATGACTTTTTGTCGTATCTCGACTCCTTCTACCTTAGATTGAGCTTCATTTTCCCGGTTTTGGTCATTTTTGTTAAATTTCCATAAATGATTTTACTGATTCACACACTCATAAGATGGATAGATGAACGAAATTCAGGACGCTCCTTGGCAACATCATTGGCCATATGTAGACCGACTTTCGTTATTCTAGCTGCCTTGCAAGTATGGGAAAACGGAGGATACATGTGGAAACACCATTGAAATTTCGGCCTAATTTATGATTCTTAAGCAATTTATGGCGAAACCCGTTGAGATACGGCAAAACCTCAAATAACCAAAATTATAGGTCGTTTCATCGTCAACCTGCCTGCAAAGTTTCAAGACTGTAGCTGTCTGCCAAGTTGGCAAAATTATTTTTCAATTTGTGAAAAGTGGGCGAAATTTGACATGGATCGAAACGTTCACCTCCTCTATGGCATAAATATGCGGGGTAGGAGAAAGCGCCAAAGACAGTAATGTAGACCACTAAAAGGGTCGCCTAACGCCGCAAACCGTACCGCGATACGATGCACCGTTTGCTCGCAATAAATTTCCAAACGAAAGCCTGCACTATTCAGCGTGCACATTGCTTGACTATCTTATCTTATATATATAAAGCCGCAAGGCTCACTCACTGACATAAATGTTTACCCACTTCGACATGAGCTAGAAACTTGAAATTTGGCAAGGTGATAGCTATTAGCGTGTAACCTACGGAATAATTCCAAAAATTTTAAATTTTAAATTTTTGCCCCCCTCCCCCCAAACAAAATGGCGGATACCGTGATGCGGTGCCCTACAAAATTGATATTTGGCAAAGATCTAGCTCCTAGCCTGTAACCGACGTAGAAATTGCAAAAAGTTAAAATATTTAATATTTCATCCACTAAAAAATTCGAAATATTAAGCCAAATTTAATGACGGTGCAGGCTTTCGCTTCGAGCTCTCTTGTGGCTAAACGGTAATTGTTATCAATAAACGGACTGCACTTTCGTCTCCTAAAATGAAGAGATCTACAACTTTGGTCCTATGACTTTTTGTCGTATCTCGACTCCTTCTACCTAGATTGAGCTTCATTTTCCCGGTTTTGGTCATTTTTGTTAAATTTCCATAAATGATTTTACTGATTCACACACTCATAAGATGGATAGATGAACGAAATTCAGGACGCTCCTTGGCAACATCATTGGCCATATGTAGACCGACTTTCGTTATTCTAGCTGCCTTGCAAGTATGGGAAAACGGAGGATACATGTGGAAACACCATTGAAATTTCGGCCTAATTTATGATTCTTAAGCAATTTATGGCGAAACCCGTTGAGATACGGCAAAACCTCAAATAACCAAAATTATAGGTCGCTTCATCGTCAACCTGCCTGCAAAGTTTCAAGACTGTAGCTGTCTGCCAAGTTGGCAAAATTATTTTTCAATTTGTGAAAAGTGGGCGAAATTTGACATGGATCGAAACGTTCACCTCCTCTATGGCATAAATATGCGGGGTAGGAGAAAGCGCCAAAGACAGTAATGTAGACCACTAAAAGGGTCGCCTAACGCCGCAAACCGTACCGCGATACGATGCACCGTTTGCTCGCAATAAATTTCCAAACGAAAGCCTGCACTATTCAGCGTGCACATTGCTTGACTATCTTATCTTATATATATAAAGCCGCAAGGCTCACTCACTGACATAAATGTTTACCCACTTCGACATGAGCTAGAAACTTGAAATTCGGCAAGGTGATAGCTATTAGCGTGTAACCTACGGAATAATTCCAAAAATTTTAAATTTTAAATTTTTGCCCCCCTCCCCCCAAACAAAATGGCGGATACCGTGATGCGGTGCCCTACAAAATTGATATTTGGCAAAGATCTAGCTCCTAGCCTGTAACCGACGTAGAAATTGCAAAAAGTTAAAATATTTAATATTTCATCCACTAAAAAATTCGAAATATTAAGCCAAATTTAATGACGGTGCAGGCTTTCGCTTCGAGCTCTCTTGTGGCTAAACGGTAATTGTTATCAATAAACGGACTGCACTTTCGTCTCCTAAAATGAAGAGATCTACAACTTTGGTCCTATGACTTTTTGTCGTATCTCGACTCCTTCTACCTTAGATTGAGCTTCATTTTCCCGGTTTTGGTCATTTTTGTTAAATTTCCATAAATGATTTTACTGATTCACACACTCATAAGATGGATAGATGAACGAAATTCAGGACGCTCCTTGGCAACATCATTGGCCATATGTAGACCGACTTTCGTTATTCTAGCTGCCTTGCAAGTATGGGAAAACGGAGGATACATGTGGAAACACCATTGAAATTTCGGCCTAATTTATGATTCTTAAGCAATTTATGGCGAAACCCGTTGAGATACGGCAAAACCTCAAATAACCAAAATTATAGGTCGTTTCATCGTCAACCTGCCTGCAAAGTTTCAAGACTGTAGCTGTCTGCCAAGTTGGCAAAATTATTTTTCAATTTGTGAAAAGTGGGCGAAATTTGACATGATCGAAACGTTCACCTCCTCTATGGCATAAATATGCGGGTAGGAGAAAGCGCCAAAGACAGTAATGTAGACCACTAAAAGGGTCGCCTAACGCCGCAAACCGTACCGCGATACGATGCACCGTTTGCTCGCAATAAATTTCCAAACGAAAGCCTGCACTATTCAGCGTGCACATTGCTTGACTATCTTATCTTATATATATAAAGCCGCCAAGGCTCACTCACTGACATAAATGTTTACCCACTTCGACATGAGCTAGAAACTTGAAATTTGGCAAGGTGATAGCTATTAGCGTGTAACCTACGGAATAATTCCAAAAATTTTAAATTTTAAATTTTTGCCCCCCTCCCCCCAAACAAAATGGCGGATACCGTGATGCGGTGCCCTACAAAATTGATATTTGGCAAAGATCTAGCTCCTAGCCTGTAACCGACGTAGAAATTGCAAAAAGTTAAAATATTTAATATTTCATCCACTAAAAAATTCGAAATATTAAGCCAAATTTAATGACGGTGCAGGCTTTCGCTTCGAGCTCTCTTGTGGCTAAACGGTAATTGTTATCAATAAACGGACTGCACTTTCGTCTCCTAAAATGAAGAGATCTACAACTTTGGTCCTATGACTTTTTGTCGTATCTCGACTCCTTCTACCTTAGATTGAGCTTCATTTTCCCGGTTTTGGTCATTTTTGTTAAATTTCCATAAATGATTTTACTGATTCACACACTCATAAGATGGATAGATGAAACGAAATTCAGGACGCTCCTTGGCAACATCATTGGCCATATGTAGACCGACTTTCGTTATTCTAGCTGCCTTGCAAGTATGGGAAAACGGAGGATACATGTGGAAACACCATTGAAATTTCGGCCTAATTTATGATTCTTAAGCAATTTATGGCGAAACCCGTTGAGATACGGCAAAACCTCAAATAACCAAAATTATAGGTCGCTTCATCGTCAACCTGCCTGCAAAGTTTCAAGACTGTAGCTGTCTGCCAAGTTGGCAAAATTATTTTTCAATTTGTGAAAAGTGGGCGAAATTTGACATGGATCGAAACGTTCACCTCCTCTATGGCATAAATATGCGGGGTAGGAGAGAAGCGCCAAAGACAGTAATGTAGACCACTAAAAGGGTCGCCTAACGCCGCAAACCGTACCGCGATACGATGCACCGTTTGCTCGCAATAAATTTCCAAACGAAAGCCTGCACTATTCAGCGTGCACATTGCTTGACTATCTTATCTTATATATATAAAGCCGCAAGGCTCACTCACTGACATAAATGTTTACCCACTTCGACATGAGCTAGAAACTTGAAATTCGGCAAGGTGATAGCTATTAGCGTGTAACCTACGGAATAATTCCAAAAATTTTAAATTTTAAATTTTTGCCCCCCTCCCCCCAAACAAAATGGCGGATACCGTGATGCGGTGCCCTACAAAATTGATATTTGGCAAAGATCTAGCTCCTAGCCTGTAACCGACGTAGAAATTGCAAAAAGTTAAAATATTTAATATTTCATCCACTAAAAAATTCGAATATTAAGCCAAATTTAATGACGGTGCAGGCTTTCGCTTCGAGCTCTCTTGTGGCTAAACGGTAATTGTTATCAAATAAACGGACTGCACTTTCGTCTCCTAAAATGAAGAGATCTACAACTTTGGTCCTATGACTTTTTGTCGTATCTCGACTCCTTCTACCTTAGATTGAGCTTCATTTTCCCGGTTTTGGTCATTTTTGTTAAATTTCCATAAATGATTTTACTGATTCACACACTCATAAGATGGATAGATGAACGAAATTCAGGACGCTCCTTGGCAACATCATTGGCCATATGTAGACCGACTTTCGTTATTCTAGCTGCCTTGCAAGTATGGGAAAACGGAGGATACATGTGGAAACACCATTGAAATTTCGGCCTAATTTATGATTCTTAAGCAATTTATGGCGAAACCCGTTGAGATACGGCAAAACCTCAAATAACCAAAATTATAGGTCGCTTCATCGTCAACCTGCCTGCAAAGTTTCAAGACTGTAGCTGTCTGCCAAGTTGGCAAAATTATTTTCAATTTC
>NW_027130115.1:0-17500 GCF_040414725.1 Anabrus simplex
CATATTTGAAATTTTGGGTTACCAGATGCACGTTTTCAATCACCAGTTGCACGGAGGATTAATAGCAATCTGCATCCATCGTGATTTCTTAAAGTGTCTAAAAAGCACCCAAGGACGGCCCTGACAGAGAGAGGGCCGTAGTGGGGCACTCCCCTAGCGGGCTATATCAATAGAATGACGGGTAAAAGTATTTAAAACCGTTTTATAATTTTTGGGTTACCAGATGCACGTTTTCAATCACCAGGTGCACGGAGGAAAATGAGCATTTGCATCCATAGTCATGTCTTAAACCGTCCATAAAGCACTCTTGGCCGGCCCCGGCAGAGAGAGAAAGAGATGGTGGAAAAAAAAAAAAAATCATCATCAGACCTTCCATAAATAATTCGGGCCGGCCCCCATTGCTAAAGGTCCGTAGTAGGGTGCGCCATAAGCGGACATGAATAGATGGAACACCGCTAACCGCATAGAGAACCGTGTTTTGGGTGACCAGGTGCACGTTTTCAATCACCAGTTGCACATTTTCAATCACCAGTTGCACGGAGGATTAATAGCAATCTGCATCCATCGCGATTTCTTAAAGTGTCTATAAAGCACTCAGGTCGGCCCCGACCGAGACAGGGCCTTAGTGGGGTGCTCCCATAGCGGGGAACAATGAGAGGGGTGCCTTTAAATTCATTTTGAACCATATTTGAAATTTTGGGTTACCAGATGCACGTTTTCAATCACCAGTTGCACGGAGGATTAATAGCAATCTGCATCCATCGTGATTTCTTAAAGTGTCTAAAAAGCACCCAAGGACGGCCCTGACAGAGAGAGGGCCGTAGTGGGGCACTCCCCTAGCGGGCTATATCAATAGAATGACGGGTAAAAGTATTTAAAACCGTTTTATAATTTTTGGGTTACCAGATGCACGTTTTCAATCACCAGGTGCACGGAGGAAAATGAGCATTTGCATCCATAGTCATGTCTTAAACCGTCCATAAAGCACTCTTGGCCGGCCCCGGCAGAGAGAGAAAGAGATGGTGGAAAAAAAAAAAAAATCATCATCAGACCTTCCATAAATAATTCGGGCCGGCCCCCATTGCTAAAGGTCCGTAGTAGGGTGCGCCATAAGCGGACATGAATAGATGGAACACCGCTAACCGCATAGAGAACCGTGTTTTGGGTGACCAGGTGCACGTTTTCAATCACCAGTTGCACATTTTCAATCACCAGTTGCACGGAGGATTAATAGCAATCTGCATCCATCGCGATTTCTTAAAGTGTCTATAAAGCACTCAGGTCGGCCCCGACCGAGACAGGGCCTTAGTGGGGTGCTCCCATAGCGGGGAACAATGAGAGGGGTGCCTTTAAATTCATTTTGAACCATATTTGAAATTTTGGGTTACCAGATGCACGTTTTCAATCACCAGTTGCACGGAGGATTAATAGCAATCTGCATCCATCGTGATTTCTTAAAGTGTCTAAAAAGCACCCAAGGACGGCCCTGACAGAGAGAGGGCCGTAGTGGGGCACTCCCCTAGCGGGCTATATCAATAGAATGACGGGTAAAAGTATTTAAAACCGTTTTATAATTTTTGGGTTACCAGATGCACGTTTTCAATCACCAGGTGCACGGAGGAAAATGAGCATTTGCATCCATAGTCATGTCTTAAACCGTCCATAAAGCACTCTTGGCCGGCCCCGGCAGAGAGAGAAAGAGATGGTGGAAAAAAAAAAAAAATCATCATCAGACCTTCCATAAATAATTCGGGCCGGCCCCCATTGCTAAAGGTCCGTAGTAGGGTGCGCCATAAGCGGACATGAATAGATGGAACACCGCTAACCGCATAGAGAACCGTGTTTTGGGTGACCAGGTGCACGTTTTCAATCACCAGTTGCACATTTTCAATCACCAGTTGCACGGAGGATTAATAGCAATCTGCATCCATCGCGATTTCTTAAAGTGTCTATAAAGCACTCAGGTCGGCCCCGACCGAGACAGGGCCTTAGTGGGGTGCTCCCATAGCGGGGAACAATGAGAGGGGTGCCTTTAAATTCATTTTGAACCATATTTGAAATTTTGGGTTACCAGATGCACGTTTTCAATCACCAGTTGCACGGAGGATTAATAGCAATCTGCATCCATCGTGATTTCTTAAAGTGTCTAAAAAGCACCCAAGGACGGCCCTGACAGAGAGAGGGCCGTAGTGGGGCACTCCCCTAGCGGGCTATATCAATAGAATGACGGGTAAAAGTATTTAAAACCCTTTTATAATTTTTGGGTTACCAGATGCACGTTTTCAATCACCAGGTGCACGGAGGAAAATGAGCATTTGCATCCATAGTCATGTCTTAAACCGTCCATAAAGCACTCTTGGCCGGCCCCGGCAGAGAGAGAAAGAGATGGTGGAAAAAAAAAAAAAATCATCATCAGACCTTCCATAAATAATTCGGGCCGGCCCCCATTGCTAAAGGTCCGTAGTAGGGTGCGCCATAAGCGGACATGAATAGATGGAACACCGCTAACCGCATAGAGAACCGTGTTTTGGGTGACCAGGTGCACGTTTTCAATCACCAGTTGCACATTTTCAATCACCAGTTGCACGGAGGATTAATAGCAATCTGCATCCATCGCGATTTCTTAAAGTGTCTATAAAGCACTCAGGTCGGCCCCGACCGAGACAGGGCCTTAGTGGGGTGCTCCCATAGCGGGGAACAATGAGAGGGGTGCCTTTAAATTCATTTTGAACCATATTTGAAATTTTGGGTTACCAGATGCACGTTTTCAATCACCAGTTGCACGGAGGATTAATAGCAATCTGCATCCATCGTGATTTCTTAAAGTGTCTAAAAAGCACCCAAGGACGGCCCTGACAGAGAGAGGGCCGTAGTGGGGCACTCCCCTAGCGGGCTATATCAATAGAATGACGGGTAAAAGTATTTAAAACCGTTTTATAATTTTTGGGTTACCAGATGCACGTTTTCAATCACCAGGTGCACGGAGGAAAATGAGCATTTGCATCCATAGTCATGTCTTAAACCGTCCATAAAGCACTCTTGGCCGGCCCCGGCAGAGAGAGAAAGAGATGGTGGAAAAAAAAAAAAAATCATCATCAGACCTTCCATAAATAATTCGGGCCGGCCCCCATTGCTAAAGGTCCGTAGTAGGGTGCGCCATAAGCGGACATGAATAGATGGAACACCGCTAACCGCATAGAGAACCGTGTTTTGGGTGACCAGGTGCACGTTTTCAATCACCAGTTGCACATTTTCAATCACCAGTTGCACGGAGGATTAATAGCAATCTGCATCCATCGCGATTTCTTAAAGTGTCTATAAAGCACTCAGGTCGGCCCCGACCGAGACAGGGCCTTAGTGGGGTGCTCCCATAGCGGGGAACAATGAGAGGGGTGCCTTTAAATTCATTTTGAACCATATTTGAAATTTTGGGTTACCAGATGCACGTTTTCAATCACCAGTTGCACGGAGGATTAATAGCAATCTGCATCCATCGTGATTTCTTAAAGTGTCTAAAAAGCACCCAAGGACGGCCCTGACAGAGAGAGGGCCGTAGTGGGGCACTCCCCTAGCGGGCTATATCAATAGAATGACGGGTAAAAGTATTTAAAACCGTTTTATAATTTTTGGGTTACCAGATGCACGTTTTCAATCACCAGGTGCACGGAGGAAAATGAGCATTTGCATCCATAGTCATGTCTTAAACCGTCCATAAAGCACTCTTGGCCGGCCCCGGCAGAGAGAGAAAGAGATGGTGGAAAAAAAAAAAAAATCATCATCAGACCTTCCATAAATAATTCGGGCCGGCCCCCATTGCTAAAGGTCCGTAGTAGGGTGCGCCATAAGCGGACATGAATAGATGGAACACCGCTAACCGCATAGAGAACCGTGTTTTGGGTGACCAGGTGCACGTTTTCAATCACCAGTTGCACATTTTCAATCACCAGTTGCACGGAGGATTAATAGCAATCTGCATCCATCGCGATTTCTTAAAGTGTCTATAAAGCACTCAGGTCGGCCCCGACCGAGACAGGGCCTTAGTGGGGTGCTCCCATAGCGGGGAACAATGAGAGGGGTGCCTTTAAATTCATTTTGAACCATATTTGAAATTTTGGGTTACCAGATGCACGTTTTCAATCACCAGTTGCACGGAGGATTAATAGCAATCTGCATCCATCGTGATTTCTTAAAGTGTCTAAAAAGCACCCAAGGACGGCCCTGACAGAGAGAGGGCCGTAGTGGGGCACTCCCCTAGCGGGCTATATCAATAGAATGACGGGTAAAAGTATTTAAAACCGTTTTATAATTTTTGGGTTACCAGATGCACGTTTTCAATCACCAGGTGCACGGAGGAAAATGAGCATTTGCATCCATAGTCATGTCTTAAACCGTCCATAAAGCACTCTTGGCCGGCCCCGGCAGAGAGAGAAAGAGATGGTGGAAAAAAAAAAAAAATCATCATCAGACCTTCCATAAATAATTCGGGCCGGCCCCCATTGCTAAAGGTCCGTAGTAGGGTGCGCCATAAGCGGACATGAATAGATGGAACACCGCTAACCGCATAGAGAACCGTGTTTTGGGTGACCAGGTGCACGTTTTCAATCACCAGTTGCACATTTTCAATCACCAGTTGCACGGAGGATTAATAGCAATCTGCATCCATCGCGATTTCTTAAAGTGTCTATAAAGCACTCAGGTCGGCCCCGACCGAGACAGGGCCTTAGTGGGGTGCTCCCATAGCGGGGAACAATGAGAGGGGTGCCTTTAAATTCATTTTGAACCATATTTGAAATTTTGGGTTACCAGATGCACGTTTTCAATCACCAGTTGCACGGAGGATTAATAGCAATCTGCATCCATCGTGATTTCTTAAAGTGTCTAAAAAGCACCCAAGGACGGCCCTGACAGAGAGAGGGCCGTAGTGGGGCACTCCCCTAGCGGGCTATATCAATAGAATGACGGGTAAAAGTATTTAAAACCGTTTTATAATTTTTGGGTTACCAGATGCACGTTTTCAATCACCAGGTGCACGGAGGAAAATGAGCATTTGCATCCATAGTCATGTCTTAAACCGTCCATAAAGCACTCTTGGCCGGCCCCGGCAGAGAGAGAAAGAGATGGTGGAAAAAAAAAAAAAATCATCATCAGACCTTCCATAAATAATTCGGGCCGGCCCCCATTGCTAAAGGTCCGTAGTAGGGTGCGCCATAAGCGGACATGAATAGATGGAACACCGCTAACCGCATAGAGAACCGTGTTTTGGGTGACCAGGTGCACGTTTTCAATCACCAGTTGCACATTTTCAATCACCAGTTGCACGGAGGATTAATAGCAATCTGCATCCATCGCGATTTCTTAAAGTGTCTATAAAGCACTCAGGTCGGCCCCGACCGAGACAGGGCCTTAGTGGGGTGCTCCCATAGCGGGGAACAATGAGAGGGGTGCCTTTAAATTCATTTTGAACCATATTTGAAATTTTGGGTTACCAGATGCACGTTTTCAATCACCAGTTGCACGGAGGATTAATAGCAATCTGCATCCATCGTGATTTCTTAAAGTGTCTAAAAAGCACCCAAGGACGGCCCTGACAGAGAGAGGGCCGTAGTGGGGCACTCCCCTAGCGGGCTATATCAATAGAATGACGGGTAAAAGTATTTAAAACCGTTTTATAATTTTTGGGTTACCAGATGCACGTTTTCAATCACCAGGTGCACGGAGGAAAATGAGCATTTGCATCCATAGTCATGTCTTAAACCGTCCATAAAGCACTCTTGGCCGGCCCCGGCAGAGAGAGAAAGAGATGGTGGAAAAAAAAAAAAAATCATCATCAGACCTTCCATAAATAATTCGGGCCGGCCCCCATTGCTAAAGGTCCGTAGTAGGGTGCGCCATAAGCGGACATGAATAGATGGAACACCGCTAACCGCATAGAGAACCGTGTTTTGGGTGACCAGGTGCACGTTTTCAATCACCAGTTGCACATTTTCAATCACCAGTTGCACGGAGGATTAATAGCAATCTGCATCCATCGCGATTTCTTAAAGTGTCTATAAAGCACTCAGGTCGGCCCCGACCGAGACAGGGCCTTAGTGGGGTGCTCCCATAGCGGGGAACAATGAGAGGGGTGCCTTTAAATTCATTTTGAACCATATTTGAAATTTTGGGTTACCAGATGCACGTTTTCAATCACCAGTTGCACGGAGGATTAATAGCAATCTGCATCCATCGTGATTTCTTAAAGTGTCTAAAAAGCACCCAAGGACGGCCCTGACAGAGAGAGGGCCGTAGTGGGGCACTCCCCTAGCGGGCTATATCAATAGAATGACGGGTAAAAGTATTTAAAACCGTTTTATAATTTTTGGGTTACCAGATGCACGTTTTCAATCACCAGGTGCACGGAGGAAAATGAGCATTTGCATCCATAGTCATGTCTTAAACCGTCCATAAAGCACTCTTGGCCGGCCCCGGCAGAGAGAGAAAGAGATGGTGGAAAAAAAAAAAAAATCATCATCAGACCTTCCATAAATAATTCGGGCCGGCCCCCATTGCTAAAGGTCCGTAGTAGGGTGCGCCATAAGCGGACATGAATAGATGGAACACCGCTAACCGCATAGAGAACCGTGTTTTGGGTGACCAGGTGCACGTTTTCAATCACCAGTTGCACATTTTCAATCACCAGTTGCACGGAGGATTAATAGCAATCTGCATCCATCGCGATTTCTTAAAGTGTCTATAAAGCACTCAGGTCGGCCCCGACCGAGACAGGGCCTTAGTGGGGTGCTCCCATAGCGGGGAACAATGAGAGGGGTGCCTTTAAATTCATTTTGAACCATATTTGAAATTTTGGGTTACCAGATGCACGTTTTCAATCACCAGTTGCACGGAGGATTAATAGCAATCTGCATCCATCGTGATTTCTTAAAGTGTCTAAAAAGCACCCAAGGACGGCCCTGACAGAGAGAGGGCCGTAGTGGGGCACTCCCCTAGCGGGCTATATCAATAGAATGACGGGTAAAAGTATTTAAAACCGTTTTATAATTTTTGGGTTACCAGATGCACGTTTTCAATCACCAGGTGCACGGAGGAAAATGAGCATTTGCATCCATAGTCATGTCTTAAACCGTCCATAAAGCACTCTTGGCCGGCCCCGGCAGAGAGAGAAAGAGATGGTGGAAAAAAAAAAAAAATCATCATCAGACCTTCCATAAATAATTCGGGCCGGCCCCCATTGCTAAAGGTCCGTAGTAGGGTGCGCCATAAGCGGACATGAATAGATGGAACACCGCTAACCGCATAGAGAACCGTGTTTTGGGTGACCAGGTGCACGTTTTCAATCACCAGTTGCACATTTTCAATCACCAGTTGCACGGAGGATTAATAGCAATCTGCATCCATCGCGATTTCTTAAAGTGTCTATAAAGCACTCAGGTCGGCCCCGACCGAGACAGGGCCTTAGTGGGGTGCTCCCATAGCGGGGAACAATGAGAGGGGTGCCTTTAAATTCATTTTGAACCATATTTGAAATTTTGGGTTACCAGATGCACGTTTTCAATCACCAGTTGCACGGAGGATTAATAGCAATCTGCATCCATCGTGATTTCTTAAAGTGTCTAAAAAGCACCCAAGGACGGCCCTGACAGAGAGAGGGCCGTAGTGGGGCACTCCCCTAGCGGGCTATATCAATAGAATGACGGGTAAAAGTATTTAAAACCGTTTTATAATTTTTGGGTTACCAGATGCACGTTTTCAATCACCAGGTGCACGGAGGAAAATGAGCATTTGCATCCATAGTCATGTCTTAAACCGTCCATAAAGCACTCTTGGCCGGCCCCGGCAGAGAGAGAAAGAGATGGTGGAAAAAAAAAAAAAATCATCATCAGACCTTCCATAAATAATTCGGGCCGGCCCCCATTGCTAAAGGTCCGTAGTAGGGTGCGCCATAAGCGGACATGAATAGATGGAACACCGCTAACCGCATAGAGAACCGTGTTTTGGGTGACCAGGTGCACGTTTTCAATCACCAGTTGCACATTTTCAATCACCAGTTGCACGGAGGATTAATAGCAATCTGCATCCATCGCGATTTCTTAAAGTGTCTATAAAGCACTCAGGTCGGCCCCGACCGAGACAGGGCCTTAGTGGGGTGCTCCCATAGCGGGGAACAATGAGAGGGGTGCCTTTAAATTCATTTTGAACCATATTTGAAATTTTGGGTTACCAGATGCACGTTTTCAATCACCAGTTGCACGGAGGATTAATAGCAATCTGCATCCATCGTGATTTCTTAAAGTGTCTAAAAAGCACCCAAGGACGGCCCTGACAGAGAGAGGGCCGTAGTGGGGCACTCCCCTAGCGGGCTATATCAATAGAATGACGGGTAAAAGTATTTAAAACCGTTTTATAATTTTTGGGTTACCAGATGCACGTTTTCAATCACCAGGTGCACGGAGGAAAATGAGCATTTGCATCCATAGTCATGTCTTAAACCGTCCATAAAGCACTCTTGGCCGGCCCCGGCAGAGAGAGAAAGAGATGGTGGAAAAAAAAAAAAAATCATCATCAGACCTTCCATAAATAATTCGGGCCGGCCCCCATTGCTAAAGGTCCGTAGTAGGGTGCGCCATAAGCGGACATGAATAGATGGAACACCGCTAACCGCATAGAGAACCGTGTTTTGGGTGACCAGGTGCACGTTTTCAATCACCAGTTGCACATTTTCAATCACCAGTTGCACGGAGGATTAATAGCAATCTGCATCCATCGCGATTTCTTAAAGTGTCTATAAAGCACTCAGGTCGGCCCCGACCGAGACAGGGCCTTAGTGGGGTGCTCCCATAGCGGGGAACAATGAGAGGGGTGCCTTTAAATTCATTTTGAACCATATTTGAAATTTTGGGTTACCAGATGCACGTTTTCAATCACCAGTTGCACGGAGGATTAATAGCAATCTGCATCCATCGTGATTTCTTAAAGTGTCTAAAAAGCACCCAAGGACGGCCCTGACAGAGAGAGGGCCGTAGTGGGGCACTCCCCTAGCGGGCTATATCAATAGAATGACGGGTAAAAGTATTTAAAACCGTTTTATAATTTTTGGGTTACCAGATGCACGTTTTCAATCACCAGGTGCACGGAGGAAAATGAGCATTTGCATCCATAGTCATGTCTTAAACCGTCCATAAAGCACTCTTGGCCGGCCCCGGCAGAGAGAGAAAGAGATGGTGGAAAAAAAAAAAAAATCATCATCAGACCTTCCATAAATAATTCGGGCCGGCCCCCATTGCTAAAGGTCCGTAGTAGGGTGCGCCATAAGCGGACATGAATAGATGGAACACCGCTAACCGCATAGAGAACCGTGTTTTGGGTGACCAGGTGCACGTTTTCAATCACCAGTTGCACATTTTCAATCACCAGTTGCACGGAGGATTAATAGCAATCTGCATCCATCGCGATTTCTTAAAGTGTCTATAAAGCACTCAGGTCGGCCCCGACCGAGACAGGGCCTTAGTGGGGTGCTCCCATAGCGGGGAACAATGAGAGGGGTGCCTTTAAATTCATTTTGAACCATATTTGAAATTTTGGGTTACCAGATGCACGTTTTCAATCACCAGTTGCACGGAGGATTAATAGCAATCTGCATCCATCGTGATTTCTTAAAGTGTCTAAAAAGCACCCAAGGACGGCCCTGACAGAGAGAGGGCCGTAGTGGGGCACTCCCCTAGCGGGCTATATCAATAGAATGACGGGTAAAAGTATTTAAAACCGTTTTATAATTTTTGGGTTACCAGATGCACGTTTTCAATCACCAGGTGCACGGAGGAAAATGAGCATTTGCATCCATAGTCATGTCTTAAACCGTCCATAAAGCACTCTTGGCCGGCCCCGGCAGAGAGAGAAAGAGATGGTGGAAAAAAAAAAAAAATCATCATCAGACCTTCCATAAATAATTCGGGCCGGCCCCCATTGCTAAAGGTCCGTAGTAGGGTGCGCCATAAGCGGACATGAATAGATGGAACACCGCTAACCGCATAGAGAACCGTGTTTTGGGTGACCAGGTGCACGTTTTCAATCACCAGTTGCACATTTTCAATCACCAGTTGCACGGAGGATTAATAGCAATCTGCATCCATCGCGATTTCTTAAAGTGTCTATAAAGCACTCAGGTCGGCCCCGACCGAGACAGGGCCTTAGTGGGGTGCTCCCATAGCGGGGAACAATGAGAGGGGTGCCTTTAAATTCATTTTGAACCATATTTGAAATTTTGGGTTACCAGATGCACGTTTTCAATCACCAGTTGCACGGAGGATTAATAGCAATCTGCATCCATCGTGATTTCTTAAAGTGTCTAAAAAGCACCCAAGGACGGCCCTGACAGAGAGAGGGCCGTAGTGGGGCACTCCCCTAGCGGGCTATATCAATAGAATGACGGGTAAAAGTATTTAAAACCGTTTTATAATTTTTGGGTTACCAGATGCACGTTTTCAATCACCAGGTGCACGGAGGAAAATGAGCATTTGCATCCATAGTCATGTCTTAAACCGTCCATAAAGCACTCTTGGCCGGCCCCGGCAGAGAGAGAAAGAGATGGTGGAAAAAAAAAAAAAATCATCATCAGACCTTCCATAAATAATTCGGGCCGGCCCCCATTGCTAAAGGTCCGTAGTAGGGTGCGCCATAAGCGGACATGAATAGATGGAACACCGCTAACCGCATAGAGAACCGTGTTTTGGGTGACCAGGTGCACGTTTTCAATCACCAGTTGCACATTTTCAATCACCAGTTGCACGGAGGATTAATAGCAATCTGCATCCATCGCGATTTCTTAAAGTGTCTATAAAGCACTCAGGTCGGCCCCGACCGAGACAGGGCCTTAGTGGGGTGCTCCCATAGCGGGGAACAATGAGAGGGGTGCCTTTAAATTCATTTTGAACCATATTTGAAATTTTGGGTTACCAGATGCACGTTTTCAATCACCAGTTGCACGGAGGATTAATAGCAATCTGCATCCATCGTGATTTCTTAAAGTGTCTAAAAAGCACCCAAGGACGGCCCTGACAGAGAGAGGGCCGTAGTGGGGCACTCCCCTAGCGGGCTATATCAATAGAATGACGGGTAAAAGTATTTAAAACCGTTTTATAATTTTTGGGTTACCAGATGCACGTTTTCAATCACCAGGTGCACGGAGGAAAATGAGCATTTGCATCCATAGTCATGTCTTAAACCGTCCATAAAGCACTCTTGGCCGGCCCCGGCAGAGAGAGAAAGAGATGGTGGAAAAAAAAAAAAAATCATCATCAGACCTTCCATAAATAATTCGGGCCGGCCCCCATTGCTAAAGGTCCGTAGTAGGGTGCGCCATAAGCGGACATGAATAGATGGAACACCGCTAACCGCATAGAGAACCGTGTTTTGGGTGACCAGGTGCACGTTTTCAATCACCAGTTGCACATTTTCAATCACCAGTTGCACGGAGGATTAATAGCAATCTGCATCCATCGCGATTTCTTAAAGTGTCTATAAAGCACTCAGGTCGGCCCCGACCGAGACAGGGCCTTAGTGGGGTGCTCCCATAGCGGGGAACAATGAGAGGGGTGCCTTTAAATTCATTTTGAACCATATTTGAAATTTTGGGTTACCAGATGCACGTTTTCAATCACCAGTTGCACGGAGGATTAATAGCAATCTGCATCCATCGTGATTTCTTAAAGTGTCTAAAAAGCACCCAAGGACGGCCCTGACAGAGAGAGGGCCGTAGTGGGGCACTCCCCTAGCGGGCTATATCAATAGAATGACGGGTAAAAGTATTTAAAACCGTTTTATAATTTTTGGGTTACCAGATGCACGTTTTCAATCACCAGGTGCACGGAGGAAAATGAGCATTTGCATCCATAGTCATGTCTTAAACCGTCCATAAAGCACTCTTGGCCGGCCCCGGCAGAGAGAGAAAGAGATGGTGGAAAAAAAAAAAAAATCATCATCAGACCTTCCATAAATAATTCGGGCCGGCCCCCATTGCTAAAGGTCCGTAGTAGGGTGCGCCATAAGCGGACATGAATAGATGGAACACCGCTAACCGCATAGAGAACCGTGTTTTGGGTGACCAGGTGCACGTTTTCAATCACCAGTTGCACATTTTCAATCACCAGTTGCACGGAGGATTAATAGCAATCTGCATCCATCGCGATTTCTTAAAGTGTCTATAAAGCACTCAGGTCGGCCCCGACCGAGACAGGGCCTTAGTGGGGTGCTCCCATAGCGGGGAACAATGAGAGGGGTGCCTTTAAATTCATTTTGAACCATATTTGAAATTTTGGGTTACCAGATGCACGTTTTCAATCACCAGTTGCACGGAGGATTAATAGCAATCTGCATCCATCGTGATTTCTTAAAGTGTCTAAAAAGCACCCAAGGACGGCCCTGACAGAGAGAGGGCCGTAGTGGGGCACTCCCCTAGCGGGCTATATCAATAGAATGACGGGTAAAAGTATTTAAAACCGTTTTATAATTTTTGGGTTACCAGATGCACGTTTTCAATCACCAGGTGCACGGAGGAAAATGAGCATTTGCATCCATAGTCATGTCTTAAACCGTCCATAAAGCACTCTTGGCCGGCCCCGGCAGAGAGAGAAAGAGATGGTGGAAAAAAAAAAAAAATCATCATCAGACCTTCCATAAATAATTCGGGCCGGCCCCCATTGCTAAAGGTCCGTAGTAGGGTGCGCCATAAGCGGACATGAATAGATGGAACACCGCTAACCGCATAGAGAACCGTGTTTTGGGTGACCAGGTGCACGTTTTCAATCACCAGTTGCACATTTTCAATCACCAGTTGCACGGAGGATTAATAGCAATCTGCATCCATCGCGATTTCTTAAAGTGTCTATAAAGCACTCAGGTCGGCCCCGACCGAGACAGGGCCTTAGTGGGGTGCTCCCATAGCGGGGAACAATGAGAGGGGTGCCTTTAAATTCATTTTGAACCATATTTGAAATTTTGGGTTACCAGATGCACGTTTTCAATCACCAGTTGCACGGAGGATTAATAGCAATCTGCATCCATCGTGATTTCTTAAAGTGTCTAAAAAGCACCCAAGGACGGCCCTGACAGAGAGAGGGCCGTAGTGGGGCACTCCCCTAGCGGGCTATATCAATAGAATGACGGGTAAAAGTATTTAAAACCGTTTTATAATTTTTGGGTTACCAGATGCACGTTTTCAATCACCAGGTGCACGGAGGAAAATGAGCATTTGCATCCATAGTCATGTCTTAAACCGTCCATAAAGCACTCTTGGCCGGCCCCGGCAGAGAGAGAAAGAGATGGTGGAAAAAAAAAAAAAATCATCATCAGACCTTCCATAAATAATTCGGGCCGGCCCCCATTGCTAAAGGTCCGTAGTAGGGTGCGCCATAAGCGGACATGAATAGATGGAACACCGCTAACCGCATAGAGAACCGTGTTTTGGGTGACCAGGTGCACGTTTTCAATCACCAGTTGCACATTTTCAATCACCAGTTGCACGGAGGATTAATAGCAATCTGCATCCATCGCGATTTCTTAAAGTGTCTATAAAGCACTCAGGTCGGCCCCGACCGAGACAGGGCCTTAGTGGGGTGCTCCCATAGCGGGGAACAATGAGAGGGGTGCCTTTAAATTCATTTTGAACCATATTTGAAATTTTGGGTTACCAGATGCACGTTTTCAATCACCAGTTGCACGGAGGATTAATAGCAATCTGCATCCATCGTGATTTCTTAAAGTGTCTAAAAAGCACCCAAGGACGGCCCTGACAGAGAGAGGGCCGTAGTGGGGCACTCCCCTAGCGGGCTATATCAATAGAATGACGGGTAAAAGTATTTAAAACCGTTTTATAATTTTTGGGTTACCAGATGCACGTTTTCAATCACCAGGTGCACGGAGGAAAATGAGCATTTGCATCCATAGTCATGTCTTAAACCGTCCATAAAGCACTCTTGGCCGGCCCCGGCAGAGAGAGAAAGAGATGGTGGAAAAAAAAAAAAAATCATCATCAGACCTTCCATAAATAATTCGGGCCGGCCCCCATTGCTAAAGGTCCGTAGTAGGGTGCGCCATAAGCGGACATGAATAGATGGAACACCGCTAACCGCATAGAGAACCGTGTTTTGGGTGACCAGGTGCACGTTTTCAATCACCAGTTGCACATTTTCAATCACCAGTTGCACGGAGGATTAATAGCAATCTGCATCCATCGCGATTTCTTAAAGTGTCTATAAAGCACTCAGGTCGGCCCCGACCGAGACAGGGCCTTAGTGGGGTGCTCCCATAGCGGGGAACAATGAGAGGGGTGCCTTTAAATTCATTTTGAACCATATTTGAAATTTTGGGTTACCAGATGCACGTTTTCAATCACCAGTTGCACGGAGGATTAATAGCAATCTGCATCCATCGTGATTTCTTAAAGTGTCTAAAAAGCACCCAAGGACGGCCCTGACAGAGAGAGGGCCGTAGTGGGGCACTCCCCTAGCGGGCTATATCAATAGAATGACGGGTAAAAGTATTTAAAACCGTTTTATAATTTTTGGGTTACCAGATGCACGTTTTCAATCACCAGGTGCACGGAGGAAAATGAGCATTTGCATCCATAGTCATGTCTTAAACCGTCCATAAAGCACTCTTGGCCGGCCCCGGCAGAGAGAGAAAGAGATGGTGGAAAAAAAAAAAAAATCATCATCAGACCTTCCATAAATAATTCGGGCCGGCCCCCATTGCTAAAGGTCCGTAGTAGGGTGCGCCATAAGCGGACATGAATAGATGGAACACCGCTAACCGCATAGAGAACCGTGTTTTGGGTGACCAGGTGCACGTTTTCAATCACCAGTTGCACATTTTCAATCACCAGTTGCACGGAGGATTAATAGCAATCTGCATCCATCGCGATTTCTTAAAGTGTCTATAAAGCACTCAGGTCGGCCCCGACCGAGACAGGGCCTTAGTGGGGTGCTCCCATAGCGGGGAACAATGAGAGGGGTGCCTTTAAATTCATTTTGAACCATATTTGAAATTTTGGGTTACCAGATGCACGTTTTCAATCACCAGTTGCACGGAGGATTAATAGCAATCTGCATCCATCGTGATTTCTTAAAGTGTCTAAAAAGCACCCAAGGACGGCCCTGACAGAGAGAGGGCCGTAGTGGGGCACTCCCCTAGCGGGCTATATCAATAGAATGACGGGTAAAAGTATTTAAAACCGTTTTATAATTTTTGGGTTACCAGATGCACGTTTTCAATCACCAGGTGCACGGAGGAAAATGAGCATTTGCATCCATAGTCATGTCTTAAACCGTCCATAAAGCACTCTTGGCCGGCCCCGGCAGAGAGAGAAAGAGATGGTGGAAAAAAAAAAAAAATCATCATCAGACCTTCCATAAATAATTCGGGCCGGCCCCCATTGCTAAAGGTCCGTAGTAGGGTGCGCCATAAGCGGACATGAATAGATGGAACACCGCTAACCGCATAGAGAACCGTGTTTTGGGTGACCAGGTGCACGTTTTCAATCACCAGTTGCACATTTTCAATCACCAGTTGCACGGAGGATTAATAGCAATCTGCATCCATCGCGATTTCTTAAAGTGTCTATAAAGCACTCAGGTCGGCCCCGACCGAGACAGGGCCTTAGTGGGGTGCTCCCATAGCGGGGAACAATGAGAGGGGTGCCTTTAAATTCATTTTGAACCATATTTGAAATTTTGGGTTACCAGATGCACGTTTTCAATCACCAGTTGCACGGAGGATTAATAGCAATCTGCATCCATCGTGATTTCTTAAAGTGTCTAAAAAGCACCCAAGGACGGCCCTGACAGAGAGAGGGCCGTAGTGGGGCACTCCCCTAGCGGGCTATATCAATAGAATGACGGGTAAAAGTATTTAAAACCGTTTTATAATTTTTGGGTTACCAGATGCACGTTTTCAATCACCAGGTGCACGGAGGAAAATGAGCATTTGCATCCATAGTCATGTCTTAAACCGTCCATAAAGCACTCTTGGCCGGCCCCGGCAGAGAGAGAAAGAGATGGTGGAAAAAAAAAAAAAATCATCATCAGACCTTCCATAAATAATTCGGGCCGGCCCCCATTGCTAAAGGTCCGTAGTAGGGTGCGCCATAAGCGGACATGAATAGATGGAACACCGCTAACCGCATAGAGAACCGTGTTTTGGGTGACCAGGTGCACGTTTTCAATCACCAGTTGCACATTTTCAATCACCAGTTGCACGGAGGATTAATAGCAATCTGCATCCATCGCGATTTCTTAAAGTGTCTATAAAGCACTCAGGTCGGCCCCGACCGAGACAGGGCCTTAGTGGGGTGCTCCCATAGCGGGGAACAATGAGAGGGGTGCCTTTAAATTCATTTTGAACCATATTTGAAATTTTGGGTTACCAGATGCACGTTTTCAATCACCAGTTGCACGGAGGATTAATAGCAATCTGCATCCATCGTGATTTCTTAAAGTGTCTAAAAAGCACCCAAGGACGGCCCTGACAGAGAGAGGGCCGTAGTGGGGCACTCCCCTAGCGGGCTATATCAATAGAATGACGGGTAAAAGTATTTAAAACCGTTTTATAATTTTTGGGTTACCAGATGCACGTTTTCAATCACCAGGTGCACGGAGGAAAATGAGCATTTGCATCCATAGTCATGTCTTAAACCGTCCATAAAGCACTCTTGGCCGGCCCCGGCAGAGAGAGAAAGAGATGGTGGAAAAAAAAAAAAAATCATCATCAGACCTTCCATAAATAATTCGGGCCGGCCCCCATTGCTAAAGGTCCGTAGTAGGGTGCGCCATAAGCGGACATGAATAGATGGAACACCGCTAACCACCCAGGGCCGGCCCCGGCAGAGAGAGAAAAAGAGGGGAAAAGTGTTGAAAAAAAAAAAAAATCATACCTTCCATAAATAATTCGGACCGGCCCCCATTGAAAAGGTCCGTAGTAGGGTGCATCATTATCGGACATGAATCTCGGGAACACCGCTAACCGCATAGAGAACCGTGTTTTGGGTTACCAGATGCACGTTTTCAATCACCAGTTGCACGGAGAGAGAAAAAAAAAATCATACCTTCCATAAATAATTCGGACCGGCCCCCATTGAAAAGGTCCGTAGTAGGGTGCATCATTATCGGACATGAATCTCGGGAACACCGCTAACCGCATAGAGAACCGTGTTTTGGGTTACCAGATGCACGTTTTCAATCACCAGTTGCACGGAGAAAAAAAAAGTAATCATACCTTCCATAAATAATTCAGGCCGGCCCCCATTGAAAAAGGTCCGTAGTAGGGTGCATCATTATCGGACATGTATATCTGTAACACCGGCAAGCGCATTGAGAACCGCATTTTTGGGTTACCAGATGCACGTTTTCAATCACCAGGTGCACGGCTGTGAAAAGTGGGACTCTGTCATTTTTTCGACCAATTTCTGTAATTTTCAAAAAATGATTAAAAATACTTCCCGAAGGGCTAGAGG
>NW_027130116.1:2500-22000 GCF_040414725.1 Anabrus simplex
CAATCACAATCTGCATCCATCGTAATATCTTAAAGTGTCCATAAAGCACTAAGGACGGCCCCGACCAAGAGAGGGCCGTAGTGGGCTACTCCCCTAGCGGGCTATATAAATAAAATGACCGGTAAATGCATTTTGGACAGTTTTATAATTTTTGGGTGACCAGGTGCACAAGTTCCATTTGGGTGACCAGGTGCACGCCGGCTTTTGGGTGACCAGGTGCACGCCGGTCTTTTGGGTGACCAGGTGCACAAGTTCCATTTGGGTGACCAGGTGCACGCCGGCTTTTGGGTGACCAGGTGCACAAGTTCCATTTGGGTGACCAGGTGCACGCCGGCTTTTGGGTGACCAGGTGCACAAGTTCCATTTGGGTGACCAGGTGCACGCCGGCTTTTGGGTGACCAGGTGCACAAGTTCCATTTGGGTGACCAGGTGCACGCCGGCCTTTGGGTGACCAGGTGCACATGGTCCTTTTGGGTGACCAGGTGCACATGGTCCTTTGGGTGACCAGGTGCACGCCGGCCTTTGGGTGACCAGGTGCACATGGTCCTTTTGGGTGACCAGGTGCACATGGTCCTTTGGGTGACCAGGTGCACGCCGGCCTTTGGGTGACCAGGTGCACATGGTCCTTTTGGGTGACCAGGTGCACATGGTCCTTTGGGTGACCAGGTGCACGCCGGCCTTTGGGTGACCAGGTGCACACGGTCCTTTTGGGTGACCAGGTGCACGCCGGCCTTTGGGTGACCAGGTGCACATGGTCCTTTTGGGTGACCAGGTGCACGCCGGCCTTTGGGTGACCAGGTGCACATGGTCCTTTGGGTGACCAGGTGCACATGGTCCTTTGGGTGACCAGGTGCACGCCGGCCTTTGGGTGACCAGGTGCACATGGTCCTTTGGGTGACCAGGTGCACACGGTTCTTTTGGGTGACCAGGTGCACATGGTCCTTTGGGTGACCAGGTGCACATGGTCCTTTGGGTGACCAGGTGCACATGGTCCTTTTGGGTGACCAGGTGCACATGGTCCTTTGGGTGACCAGGTGCACGCCGGCCTTTGGGTGACCAGGTGCACGCCGGCCTTTGGGTGACCAGGTGCACATGGTCCTTTTGGGTGACCAGGTGCACATGGTCCTTTGGGTGACCAGGTGCACGCCGGCCTTTGGGTGACCAGGTGCACACGGTCCTTTTGGGTGACCAGGTGCACGCCGGCCTTTGGGTGACCAGGTGCACATGGTCCTTTTGGGTGACCAGGTGCACGCCGGCCTTTGGGTGACCAGGTGCACGCCGGTCCTTTTGGGTGACCAGGTGCACAAGTTCCATTTGGGTGACCAGGTGCACGCGGTTCATAACAGCGCGGTTATCTGCTTTAATGTCCGAGGAGGGGTGCTTAAGTGTGGGTGCCCTGGTTCACCTGGTATGCGAGGTTGTGGAGGTGGGGGGGGTCCCCTGCTGGTATCATCCCCGAAATAGAGGGGTGATACCCGGGTGGTGAGTAAGGGCCTACAAGCCTGGAGGTCAATAGCTCCAGGGGGTAAGCTCTACTGTCATGTCCGTAAATAGAGTGGTGTTACCCGGGTTTTGAACCATATTTTAATTTTTGGGTTACCAGATGCACACGGGTCTTTTGGAAAACAATCACAATCTGCATCCATCGTAATATATGAAACTGTATATAAAGCACTGAAGGACGGCCCTGACCGAGAGAGGGCCGTAGTAGGGCACTCCCCTAGCGGGCTATATCAATAGAATGACCGGTAAAATGATTTAAAACAGTTTTATAATTTTTGGGTTACCAGATGCACACGGGTCTTTTGGAAAACAATCACAATCTGCATCCATCGCGATTTCTTAAAGTGTCTATAAAGCACTCAGGTCGGCCCCGACCGAGACAGGGCCTTAGTGGGGTGCTCCCATAGCGGGGAACAATGAGAGGGGTGCCTTTAAATTCATTTTGAACCATATTTGAAATTTTGGGTTACCAGATGCACGTTTTCAATCACCAGTTGCACGGAGGATTAATAGCAATCTGCATCCATCGTGATTTCTTAAAGTGTCTAAAAAGCACCCAAGGACGGCCCTGACAGAGAGAGGGCCGTAGTGGGGCACTCCCCTAGCGGGCTATATCAATAGAATGACGGGTAAAAGTATTTAAAACCGTTTTATAATTTTTGGGTTACCAGATGCACGTTTTCAATCACCAGGTGCACGGAGGAAAATGAGCATTTGCATCCATAGTCATGTCTTAAACCGTCCATAAAGCACTCTTGGCCGGCCCCGGCAGAGAGAGAAAGAGATGGTGGAAAAAAAAAAAAAATCATCATCAGACCTTCCATAAATAATTCGGGCCGGCCCCCATTGCTAAAGGTCCGTAGTAGGGTGCGCCATAAGCGGACATGAATAGATGGAACACCGCTAACCGCATAGAGAACCGTGTTTTGGGTGACCAGGTGCACGTTTTCAATCACCAGTTGCACATTTTCAATCACCAGTTGCACGGAGGATTAATAGCAATCTGCATCCATCGCGATTTCTTAAAGTGTCTATAAAGCACTCAGGTCGGCCCCGACCGAGACAGGGCCTTAGTGGGGTGCTCCCATAGCGGGGAACAATGAGAGGGGTGCCTTTAAATTCATTTTGAACCATATTTGAAATTTTGGGTTACCAGATGCACGTTTTCAATCACCAGTTGCACGGAGGATTAATAGCAATCTGCATCCATCGTGATTTCTTAAAGTGTCTAAAAAGCACCCAAGGACGGCCCTGACAGAGAGAGGGCCGTAGTGGGGCACTCCCCTAGCGGGCTATATCAATAGAATGACGGGTAAAAGTATTTAAAACCGTTTTATAATTTTTGGGTTACCAGATGCACGTTTTCAATCACCAGGTGCACGGAGGAAAATGAGCATTTGCATCCATAGTCATGTCTTAAACCGTCCATAAAGCACTCTTGGCCGGCCCCGGCAGAGAGAGAAAGAGATGGTGGAAAAAAAAAAAAAATCATCATCAGACCTTCCATAAATAATTCGGGCCGGCCCCCATTGCTAAAGGTCCGTAGTAGGGTGCGCCATAAGCGGACATGAATAGATGGAACACCGCTAACCGCATAGAGAACCGTGTTTTGGGTGACCAGGTGCACGTTTTCAATCACCAGTTGCACATTTTCAATCACCAGTTGCACGGAGGATTAATAGCAATCTGCATCCATCGCGATTTCTTAAAGTGTCTATAAAGCACTCAGGTCGGCCCCGACCGAGACAGGGCCTTAGTGGGGTGCTCCCATAGCGGGGAACAATGAGAGGGGTGCCTTTAAATTCATTTTGAACCATATTTGAAATTTTGGGTTACCAGATGCACGTTTTCAATCACCAGTTGCACGGAGGATTAATAGCAATCTGCATCCATCGTGATTTCTTAAAGTGTCTAAAAAGCACCCAAGGACGGCCCTGACAGAGAGAGGGCCGTAGTGGGGCACTCCCCTAGCGGGCTATATCAATAGAATGACGGGTAAAAGTATTTAAAACCGTTTTATAATTTTTGGGTTACCAGATGCACGTTTTCAATCACCAGGTGCACGGAGGAAAATGAGCATTTGCATCCATAGTCATGTCTTAAACCGTCCATAAAGCACTCTTGGCCGGCCCCGGCAGAGAGAGAAAGAGATGGTGGAAAAAAAAAAAAAATCATCATCAGACCTTCCATAAATAATTCGGGCCGGCCCCCATTGCTAAAGGTCCGTAGTAGGGTGCGCCATAAGCGGACATGAATAGATGGAACACCGCTAACCGCATAGAGAACCGTGTTTTGGGTGACCAGGTGCACGTTTTCAATCACCAGTTGCACATTTTCAATCACCAGTTGCACGGAGGATTAATAGCAATCTGCATCCATCGCGATTTCTTAAAGTGTCTATAAAGCACTCAGGTCGGCCCCGACCGAGACAGGGCCTTAGTGGGGTGCTCCCATAGCGGGGAACAATGAGAGGGGTGCCTTTAAATTCATTTTGAACCATATTTGAAATTTTGGGTTACCAGATGCACGTTTTCAATCACCAGTTGCACGGAGGATTAATAGCAATCTGCATCCATCGTGATTTCTTAAAGTGTCTAAAAAGCACCCAAGGACGGCCCTGACAGAGAGAGGGCCGTAGTGGGGCACTCCCCTAGCGGGCTATATCAATAGAATGACGGGTAAAAGTATTTAAAACCGTTTTATAATTTTTGGGTTACCAGATGCACGTTTTCAATCACCAGGTGCACGGAGGAAAATGAGCATTTGCATCCATAGTCATGTCTTAAACCGTCCATAAAGCACTCTTGGCCGGCCCCGGCAGAGAGAGAAAGAGATGGTGGAAAAAAAAAAAAAATCATCATCAGACCTTCCATAAATAATTCGGGCCGGCCCCCATTGCTAAAGGTCCGTAGTAGGGTGCGCCATAAGCGGACATGAATAGATGGAACACCGCTAACCGCATAGAGAACCGTGTTTTGGGTGACCAGGTGCACGTTTTCAATCACCAGTTGCACATTTTCAATCACCAGTTGCACGGAGGATTAATAGCAATCTGCATCCATCGCGATTTCTTAAAGTGTCTATAAAGCACTCAGGTCGGCCCCGACCGAGACAGGGCCTTAGTGGGGTGCTCCCATAGCGGGGAACAATGAGAGGGGTGCCTTTAAATTCATTTTGAACCATATTTGAAATTTTGGGTTACCAGATGCACGTTTTCAATCACCAGTTGCACGGAGGATTAATAGCAATCTGCATCCATCGTGATTTCTTAAAGTGTCTAAAAAGCACCCAAGGACGGCCCTGACAGAGAGAGGGCCGTAGTGGGGCACTCCCCTAGCGGGCTATATCAATAGAATGACGGGTAAAAGTATTTAAAACCGTTTTATAATTTTTGGGTTACCAGATGCACGTTTTCAATCACCAGGTGCACGGAGGAAAATGAGCATTTGCATCCATAGTCATGTCTTAAACCGTCCATAAAGCACTCTTGGCCGGCCCCGGCAGAGAGAGAAAGAGATGGTGGAAAAAAAAAAAAAATCATCATCAGACCTTCCATAAATAATTCGGGCCGGCCCCCATTGCTAAAGGTCCGTAGTAGGGTGCGCCATAAGCGGACATGAATAGATGGAACACCGCTAACCGCATAGAGAACCGTGTTTTGGGTGACCAGGTGCACGTTTTCAATCACCAGTTGCACATTTTCAATCACCAGTTGCACGGAGGATTAATAGCAATCTGCATCCATCGCGATTTCTTAAAGTGTCTATAAAGCACTCAGGTCGGCCCCGACCGAGACAGGGCCTTAGTGGGGTGCTCCCATAGCGGGGAACAATGAGAGGGGTGCCTTTAAATTCATTTTGAACCATATTTGAAATTTTGGGTTACCAGATGCACGTTTTCAATCACCAGTTGCACGGAGGATTAATAGCAATCTGCATCCATCGTGATTTCTTAAAGTGTCTAAAAAGCACCCAAGGACGGCCCTGACAGAGAGAGGGCCGTAGTGGGGCACTCCCCTAGCGGGCTATATCAATAGAATGACGGGTAAAAGTATTTAAAACCGTTTTATAATTTTTGGGTTACCAGATGCACGTTTTCAATCACCAGGTGCACGGAGGAAAATGAGCATTTGCATCCATAGTCATGTCTTAAACCGTCCATAAAGCACTCTTGGCCGGCCCCGGCAGAGAGAGAAAGAGATGGTGGAAAAAAAAAAAAAATCATCATCAGACCTTCCATAAATAATTCGGGCCGGCCCCCATTGCTAAAGGTCCGTAGTAGGGTGCGCCATAAGCGGACATGAATAGATGGAACACCGCTAACCGCATAGAGAACCGTGTTTTGGGTGACCAGGTGCACGTTTTCAATCACCAGTTGCACATTTTCAATCACCAGTTGCACGGAGGATTAATAGCAATCTGCATCCATCGCGATTTCTTAAAGTGTCTATAAAGCACTCAGGTCGGCCCCGACCGAGACAGGGCCTTAGTGGGGTGCTCCCATAGCGGGGAACAATGAGAGGGGTGCCTTTAAATTCATTTTGAACCATATTTGAAATTTTGGGTTACCAGATGCACGTTTTCAATCACCAGTTGCACGGAGGATTAATAGCAATCTGCATCCATCGTGATTTCTTAAAGTGTCTAAAAAGCACCCAAGGACGGCCCTGACAGAGAGAGGGCCGTAGTGGGGCACTCCCCTAGCGGGCTATATCAATAGAATGACGGGTAAAAGTATTTAAAACCGTTTTATAATTTTTGGGTTACCAGATGCACGTTTTCAATCACCAGGTGCACGGAGGAAAATGAGCATTTGCATCCATAGTCATGTCTTAAACCGTCCATAAAGCACTCTTGGCCGGCCCCGGCAGAGAGAGAAAGAGATGGTGGAAAAAAAAAAAAAATCATCATCAGACCTTCCATAAATAATTCGGGCCGGCCCCCATTGCTAAAGGTCCGTAGTAGGGTGCGCCATAAGCGGACATGAATAGATGGAACACCGCTAACCGCATAGAGAACCGTGTTTTGGGTGACCAGGTGCACGTTTTCAATCACCAGTTGCACATTTTCAATCACCAGTTGCACGGAGGATTAATAGCAATCTGCATCCATCGCGATTTCTTAAAGTGTCTATAAAGCACTCAGGTCGGCCCCGACCGAGACAGGGCCTTAGTGGGGTGCTCCCATAGCGGGGAACAATGAGAGGGGTGCCTTTAAATTCATTTTGAACCATATTTGAAATTTTGGGTTACCAGATGCACGTTTTCAATCACCAGTTGCACGGAGGATTAATAGCAATCTGCATCCATCGTGATTTCTTAAAGTGTCTAAAAAGCACCCAAGGACGGCCCTGACAGAGAGAGGGCCGTAGTGGGGCACTCCCCTAGCGGGCTATATCAATAGAATGACGGGTAAAAGTATTTAAAACCGTTTTATAATTTTTGGGTTACCAGATGCACGTTTTCAATCACCAGGTGCACGGAGGAAAATGAGCATTTGCATCCATAGTCATGTCTTAAACCGTCCATAAAGCACTCTTGGCCGGCCCCGGCAGAGAGAGAAAGAGATGGTGGAAAAAAAAAAAAAATCATCATCAGACCTTCCATAAATAATTCGGGCCGGCCCCCATTGCTAAAGGTCCGTAGTAGGGTGCGCCATAAGCGGACATGAATAGATGGAACACCGCTAACCGCATAGAGAACCGTGTTTTGGGTGACCAGGTGCACGTTTTCAATCACCAGTTGCACATTTTCAATCACCAGTTGCACGGAGGATTAATAGCAATCTGCATCCATCGCGATTTCTTAAAGTGTCTATAAAGCACTCAGGTCGGCCCCGACCGAGACAGGGCCTTAGTGGGGTGCTCCCATAGCGGGGAACAATGAGAGGGGTGCCTTTAAATTCATTTTGAACCATATTTGAAATTTTGGGTTACCAGATGCACGTTTTCAATCACCAGTTGCACGGAGGATTAATAGCAATCTGCATCCATCGTGATTTCTTAAAGTGTCTAAAAAGCACCCAAGGACGGCCCTGACAGAGAGAGGGCCGTAGTGGGGCACTCCCCTAGCGGGCTATATCAATAGAATGACGGGTAAAAGTATTTAAAACCGTTTTATAATTTTTGGGTTACCAGATGCACGTTTTCAATCACCAGGTGCACGGAGGAAAATGAGCATTTGCATCCATAGTCATGTCTTAAAC
Source organism: Anabrus simplex (assembly GCF_040414725.1). NCBI lineage: Eukaryota > Metazoa > Arthropoda > Insecta > Orthoptera > Tettigoniidae > Anabrus > Anabrus simplex. The sequence continues at coordinate 10,207 of NW_027130116.1, forward strand.
CGTCCATAAAGCACTCTTGGCCGGCCCCGGCAGAGAGAGAAAGAGATGGTGGAAAAAAAAAAAAAATCATCATCAGACCTTCCATAAATAATTCGGGCCGGCCCCCATTGCTAAAGGTCCGTAGTAGGGTGCGCCATAAGCGGACATGAATAGATGGAACACCGCTAACCGCATAGAGAACCGTGTTTTGGGTGACCAGGTGCACGTTTTCAATCACCAGTTGCACATTTTCAATCACCAGTTGCACGGAGGATTAATAGCAATCTGCATCCATCGCGATTTCTTAAAGTGTCTATAAAGCACTCAGGTCGGCCCCGACCGAGACAGGGCCTTAGTGGGGTGCTCCCATAGCGGGGAACAATGAGAGGGGTGCCTTTAAATTCATTTTGAACCATATTTGAAATTTTGGGTTACCAGATGCACGTTTTCAATCACCAGTTGCACGGAGGATTAATAGCAATCTGCATCCATCGTGATTTCTTAAAGTGTCTAAAAAGCACCCAAGGACGGCCCTGACAGAGAGAGGGCCGTAGTGGGGCACTCCCCTAGCGGGCTATATCAATAGAATGACGGGTAAAAGTATTTAAAACCGTTTTATAATTTTTGGGTTACCAGATGCACGTTTTCAATCACCAGGTGCACGGAGGAAAATGAGCATTTGCATCCATAGTCATGTCTTAAACCGTCCATAAAGCACTCTTGGCCGGCCCCGGCAGAGAGAGAAAGAGATGGTGGAAAAAAAAAAAAAATCATCATCAGACCTTCCATAAATAATTCGGGCCGGCCCCCATTGCTAAAGGTCCGTAGTAGGGTGCGCCATAAGCGGACATGAATAGATGGAACACCGCTAACCGCATAGAGAACCGTGTTTTGGGTGACCAGGTGCACGTTTTCAATCACCAGTTGCACATTTTCAATCACCAGTTGCACGGAGGATTAATAGCAATCTGCATCCATCGCGATTTCTTAAAGTGTCTATAAAGCACTCAGGTCGGCCCCGACCGAGACAGGGCCTTAGTGGGGTGCTCCCATAGCGGGGAACAATGAGAGGGGTGCCTTTAAATTCATTTTGAACCATATTTGAAATTTTGGGTTACCAGATGCACGTTTTCAATCACCAGTTGCACGGAGGATTAATAGCAATCTGCATCCATCGTGATTTCTTAAAGTGTCTAAAAAGCACCCAAGGACGGCCCTGACAGAGAGAGGGCCGTAGTGGGGCACTCCCCTAGCGGGCTATATCAATAGAATGACGGGTAAAAGTATTTAAAACCGTTTTATAATTTTTGGGTTACCAGATGCACGTTTTCAATCACCAGGTGCACGGAGGAAAATGAGCATTTGCATCCATAGTCATGTCTTAAACCGTCCATAAAGCACTCTTGGCCGGCCCCGGCAGAGAGAGAAAGAGATGGTGGAAAAAAAAAAAAAATCATCATCAGACCTTCCATAAATAATTCGGGCCGGCCCCCATTGCTAAAGGTCCGTAGTAGGGTGCGCCATAAGCGGACATGAATAGATGGAACACCGCTAACCGCATAGAGAACCGTGTTTTGGGTGACCAGGTGCACGTTTTCAATCACCAGTTGCACATTTTCAATCACCAGTTGCACGGAGGATTAATAGCAATCTGCATCCATCGCGATTTCTTAAAGTGTCTATAAAGCACTCAGGTCGGCCCCGACCGAGACAGGGCCTTAGTGGGGTGCTCCCATAGCGGGGAACAATGAGAGGGGTGCCTTTAAATTCATTTTGAACCATATTTGAAATTTTGGGTTACCAGATGCACGTTTTCAATCACCAGTTGCACGGAGGATTAATAGCAATCTGCATCCATCGTGATTTCTTAAAGTGTCTAAAAAGCACCCAAGGACGGCCCTGACAGAGAGAGGGCCGTAGTGGGGCACTCCCCTAGCGGGCTATATCAATAGAATGACGGGTAAAAGTATTTAAAACCCTTTTATAATTTTTGGGTTACCAGATGCACGTTTTCAATCACCAGGTGCACGGAGGAAAATGAGCATTTGCATCCATAGTCATGTCTTAAACCGTCCATAAAGCACTCTTGGCCGGCCCCGGCAGAGAGAGAAAGAGATGGTGGAAAAAAAAAAAAAATCATCATCAGACCTTCCATAAATAATTCGGGCCGGCCCCCATTGCTAAAGGTCCGTAGTAGGGTGCGCCATAAGCGGACATGAATAGATGGAACACCGCTAACCGCATAGAGAACCGTGTTTTGGGTGACCAGGTGCACGTTTTCAATCACCAGTTGCACATTTTCAATCACCAGTTGCACGGAGGATTAATAGCAATCTGCATCCATCGCGATTTCTTAAAGTGTCTATAAAGCACTCAGGTCGGCCCCGACCGAGACAGGGCCTTAGTGGGGTGCTCCCATAGCGGGGAACAATGAGAGGGGTGCCTTTAAATTCATTTTGAACCATATTTGAAATTTTGGGTTACCAGATGCACGTTTTCAATCACCAGTTGCACGGAGGATTAATAGCAATCTGCATCCATCGTGATTTCTTAAAGTGTCTAAAAAGCACCCAAGGACGGCCCTGACAGAGAGAGGGCCGTAGTGGGGCACTCCCCTAGCGGGCTATATCAATAGAATGACGGGTAAAAGTATTTAAAACCGTTTTATAATTTTTGGGTTACCAGATGCACGTTTTCAATCACCAGGTGCACGGAGGAAAATGAGCATTTGCATCCATAGTCATGTCTTAAACCGTCCATAAAGCACTCTTGGCCGGCCCCGGCAGAGAGAGAAAGAGATGGTGGAAAAAAAAAAAAAATCATCATCAGACCTTCCATAAATAATTCGGGCCGGCCCCCATTGCTAAAGGTCCGTAGTAGGGTGCGCCATAAGCGGACATGAATAGATGGAACACCGCTAACCGCATAGAGAACCGTGTTTTGGGTGACCAGGTGCACGTTTTCAATCACCAGTTGCACATTTTCAATCACCAGTTGCACGGAGGATTAATAGCAATCTGCATCCATCGCGATTTCTTAAAGTGTCTATAAAGCACTCAGGTCGGCCCCGACCGAGACAGGGCCTTAGTGGGGTGCTCCCATAGCGGGGAACAATGAGAGGGGTGCCTTTAAATTCATTTTGAACCATATTTGAAATTTTGGGTTACCAGATGCACGTTTTCAATCACCAGTTGCACGGAGGATTAATAGCAATCTGCATCCATCGTGATTTCTTAAAGTGTCTAAAAAGCACCCAAGGACGGCCCTGACAGAGAGAGGGCCGTAGTGGGGCACTCCCCTAGCGGGCTATATCAATAGAATGACGGGTAAAAGTATTTAAAACCGTTTTATAATTTTTGGGTTACCAGATGCACGTTTTCAATCACCAGGTGCACGGAGGAAAATGAGCATTTGCATCCATAGTCATGTCTTAAACCGTCCATAAAGCACTCTTGGCCGGCCCCGGCAGAGAGAGAAAGAGATGGTGGAAAAAAAAAAAAAATCATCATCAGACCTTCCATAAATAATTCGGGCCGGCCCCCATTGCTAAAGGTCCGTAGTAGGGTGCGCCATAAGCGGACATGAATAGATGGAACACCGCTAACCGCATAGAGAACCGTGTTTTGGGTGACCAGGTGCACGTTTTCAATCACCAGTTGCACATTTTCAATCACCAGTTGCACGGAGGATTAATAGCAATCTGCATCCATCGCGATTTCTTAAAGTGTCTATAAAGCACTCAGGTCGGCCCCGACCGAGACAGGGCCTTAGTGGGGTGCTCCCATAGCGGGGAACAATGAGAGGGGTGCCTTTAAATTCATTTTGAACCATATTTGAAATTTTGGGTTACCAGATGCACGTTTTCAATCACCAGTTGCACGGAGGATTAATAGCAATCTGCATCCATCGTGATTTCTTAAAGTGTCTAAAAAGCACCCAAGGACGGCCCTGACAGAGAGAGGGCCGTAGTGGGGCACTCCCCTAGCGGGCTATATCAATAGAATGACGGGTAAAAGTATTTAAAACCGTTTTATAATTTTTGGGTTACCAGATGCACGTTTTCAATCACCAGGTGCACGGAGGAAAATGAGCATTTGCATCCATAGTCATGTCTTAAACCGTCCATAAAGCACTCTTGGCCGGCCCCGGCAGAGAGAGAAAGAGATGGTGGAAAAAAAAAAAAAATCATCATCAGACCTTCCATAAATAATTCGGGCCGGCCCCCATTGCTAAAGGTCCGTAGTAGGGTGCGCCATAAGCGGACATGAATAGATGGAACACCGCTAACCGCATAGAGAACCGTGTTTTGGGTGACCAGGTGCACGTTTTCAATCACCAGTTGCACATTTTCAATCACCAGTTGCACGGAGGATTAATAGCAATCTGCATCCATCGCGATTTCTTAAAGTGTCTATAAAGCACTCAGGTCGGCCCCGACCGAGACAGGGCCTTAGTGGGGTGCTCCCATAGCGGGGAACAATGAGAGGGGTGCCTTTAAATTCATTTTGAACCATATTTGAAATTTTGGGTTACCAGATGCACGTTTTCAATCACCAGTTGCACGGAGGATTAATAGCAATCTGCATCCATCGTGATTTCTTAAAGTGTCTAAAAAGCACCCAAGGACGGCCCTGACAGAGAGAGGGCCGTAGTGGGGCACTCCCCTAGCGGGCTATATCAATAGAATGACGGGTAAAAGTATTTAAAACCGTTTTATAATTTTTGGGTTACCAGATGCACGTTTTCAATCACCAGGTGCACGGAGGAAAATGAGCATTTGCATCCATAGTCATGTCTTAAACCGTCCATAAAGCACTCTTGGCCGGCCCCGGCAGAGAGAGAAAGAGATGGTGGAAAAAAAAAAAAAATCATCATCAGACCTTCCATAAATAATTCGGGCCGGCCCCCATTGCTAAAGGTCCGTAGTAGGGTGCGCCATAAGCGGACATGAATAGATGGAACACCGCTAACCGCATAGAGAACCGTGTTTTGGGTGACCAGGTGCACGTTTTCAATCACCAGTTGCACATTTTCAATCACCAGTTGCACGGAGGATTAATAGCAATCTGCATCCATCGCGATTTCTTAAAGTGTCTATAAAGCACTCAGGTCGGCCCCGACCGAGACAGGGCCTTAGTGGGGTGCTCCCATAGCGGGGAACAATGAGAGGGGTGCCTTTAAATTCATTTTGAACCATATTTGAAATTTTGGGTTACCAGATGCACGTTTTCAATCACCAGTTGCACGGAGGATTAATAGCAATCTGCATCCATCGTGATTTCTTAAAGTGTCTAAAAAGCACCCAAGGACGGCCCTGACAGAGAGAGGGCCGTAGTGGGGCACTCCCCTAGCGGGCTATATCAATAGAATGACGGGTAAAAGTATTTAAAACCGTTTTATAATTTTTGGGTTACCAGATGCACGTTTTCAATCACCAGGTGCACGGAGGAAAATGAGCATTTGCATCCATAGTCATGTCTTAAACCGTCCATAAAGCACTCTTGGCCGGCCCCGGCAGAGAGAGAAAGAGATGGTGGAAAAAAAAAAAAAATCATCATCAGACCTTCCATAAATAATTCGGGCCGGCCCCCATTGCTAAAGGTCCGTAGTAGGGTGCGCCATAAGCGGACATGAATAGATGGAACACCGCTAACCGCATAGAGAACCGTGTTTTGGGTGACCAGGTGCACGTTTTCAATCACCAGTTGCACATTTTCAATCACCAGTTGCACGGAGGATTAATAGCAATCTGCATCCATCGCGATTTCTTAAAGTGTCTATAAAGCACTCAGGTCGGCCCCGACCGAGACAGGGCCTTAGTGGGGTGCTCCCATAGCGGGGAACAATGAGAGGGGTGCCTTTAAATTCATTTTGAACCATATTTGAAATTTTGGGTTACCAGATGCACGTTTTCAATCACCAGTTGCACGGAGGATTAATAGCAATCTGCATCCATCGTGATTTCTTAAAGTGTCTAAAAAGCACCCAAGGACGGCCCTGACAGAGAGAGGGCCGTAGTGGGGCACTCCCCTAGCGGGCTATATCAATAGAATGACGGGTAAAAGTATTTAAAACCGTTTTATAATTTTTGGGTTACCAGATGCACGTTTTCAATCACCAGGTGCACGGAGGAAAATGAGCATTTGCATCCATAGTCATGTCTTAAACCGTCCATAAAGCACTCTTGGCCGGCCCCGGCAGAGAGAGAAAGAGATGGTGGAAAAAAAAAAAAAATCATCATCAGACCTTCCATAAATAATTCGGGCCGGCCCCCATTGCTAAAGGTCCGTAGTAGGGTGCGCCATAAGCGGACATGAATAGATGGAACACCGCTAACCGCATAGAGAACCGTGTTTTGGGTGACCAGGTGCACGTTTTCAATCACCAGTTGCACATTTTCAATCACCAGTTGCACGGAGGATTAATAGCAATCTGCATCCATCGCGATTTCTTAAAGTGTCTATAAAGCACTCAGGTCGGCCCCGACCGAGACAGGGCCTTAGTGGGGTGCTCCCATAGCGGGGAACAATGAGAGGGGTGCCTTTAAATTCATTTTGAACCATATTTGAAATTTTGGGTTACCAGATGCACGTTTTCAATCACCAGTTGCACGGAGGATTAATAGCAATCTGCATCCATCGTGATTTCTTAAAGTGTCTAAAAAGCACCCAAGGACGGCCCTGACAGAGAGAGGGCCGTAGTGGGGCACTCCCCTAGCGGGCTATATCAATAGAATGACGGGTAAAAGTATTTAAAACCGTTTTATAATTTTTGGGTTACCAGATGCACGTTTTCAATCACCAGGTGCACGGAGGAAAATGAGCATTTGCATCCATAGTCATGTCTTAAACCGTCCATAAAGCACTCTTGGCCGGCCCCGGCAGAGAGAGAAAGAGATGGTGGAAAAAAAAAAAAAATCATCATCAGACCTTCCATAAATAATTCGGGCCGGCCCCCATTGCTAAAGGTCCGTAGTAGGGTGCGCCATAAGCGGACATGAATAGATGGAACACCGCTAACCGCATAGAGAACCGTGTTTTGGGTGACCAGGTGCACGTTTTCAATCACCAGTTGCACATTTTCAATCACCAGTTGCACGGAGGATTAATAGCAATCTGCATCCATCGCGATTTCTTAAAGTGTCTATAAAGCACTCAGGTCGGCCCCGACCGAGACAGGGCCTTAGTGGGGTGCTCCCATAGCGGGGAACAATGAGAGGGGTGCCTTTAAATTCATTTTGAACCATATTTGAAATTTTGGGTTACCAGATGCACGTTTTCAATCACCAGTTGCACGGAGGATTAATAGCAATCTGCATCCATCGTGATTTCTTAAAGTGTCTAAAAAGCACCCAAGGACGGCCCTGACAGAGAGAGGGCCGTAGTGGGGCACTCCCCTAGCGGGCTATATCAATAGAATGACGGGTAAAAGTATTTAAAACCGTTTTATAATTTTTGGGTTACCAGATGCACGTTTTCAATCACCAGGTGCACGGAGGAAAATGAGCATTTGCATCCATAGTCATGTCTTAAACCGTCCATAAAGCACTCTTGGCCGGCCCCGGCAGAGAGAGAAAGAGATGGTGGAAAAAAAAAAAAAATCATCATCAGACCTTCCATAAATAATTCGGGCCGGCCCCCATTGCTAAAGGTCCGTAGTAGGGTGCGCCATAAGCGGACATGAATAGATGGAACACCGCTAACCGCATAGAGAACCGTGTTTTGGGTGACCAGGTGCACGTTTTCAATCACCAGTTGCACATTTTCAATCACCAGTTGCACGGAGGATTAATAGCAATCTGCATCCATCGCGATTTCTTAAAGTGTCTATAAAGCACTCAGGTCGGCCCCGACCGAGACAGGGCCTTAGTGGGGTGCTCCCATAGCGGGGAACAATGAGAGGGGTGCCTTTAAATTCATTTTGAACCATATTTGAAATTTTGGGTTACCAGATGCACGTTTTCAATCACCAGTTGCACGGAGGATTAATAGCAATCTGCATCCATCGTGATTTCTTAAAGTGTCTAAAAAGCACCCAAGGACGGCCCTGACAGAGAGAGGGCCGTAGTGGGGCACTCCCCTAGCGGGCTATATCAATAGAATGACGGGTAAAAGTATTTAAAACCGTTTTATAATTTTTGGGTTACCAGATGCACGTTTTCAATCACCAGGTGCACGGAGGAAAATGAGCATTTGCATCCATAGTCATGTCTTAAACCGTCCATAAAGCACTCTTGGCCGGCCCCGGCAGAGAGAGAAAGAGATGGTGGAAAAAAAAAAAAAATCATCATCAGACCTTCCATAAATAATTCGGGCCGGCCCCCATTGCTAAAGGTCCGTAGTAGGGTGCGCCATAAGCGGACATGAATAGATGGAACACCGCTAACCGCATAGAGAACCGTGTTTTGGGTGACCAGGTGCACGTTTTCAATCACCAGTTGCACATTTTCAATCACCAGTTGCACGGAGGATTAATAGCAATCTGCATCCATCGCGATTTCTTAAAGTGTCTATAAAGCACTCAGGTCGGCCCCGACCGAGACAGGGCCTTAGTGGGGTGCTCCCATAGCGGGGAACAATGAGAGGGGTGCCTTTAAATTCATTTTGAACCATATTTGAAATTTTGGGTTACCAGATGCACGTTTTCAATCACCAGTTGCACGGAGGATTAATAGCAATCTGCATCCATCGTGATTTCTTAAAGTGTCTAAAAAGCACCCAAGGACGGCCCTGACAGAGAGAGGGCCGTAGTGGGGCACTCCCCTAGCGGGCTATATCAATAGAATGACGGGTAAAAGTATTTAAAACCGTTTTATAATTTTTGGGTTACCAGATGCACGTTTTCAATCACCAGGTGCACGGAGGAAAATGAGCATTTGCATCCATAGTCATGTCTTAAACCGTCCATAAAGCACTCTTGGCCGGCCCCGGCAGAGAGAGAAAGAGATGGTGGAAAAAAAAAAAAAATCATCATCAGACCTTCCATAAATAATTCGGGCCGGCCCCCATTGCTAAAGGTCCGTAGTAGGGTGCGCCATAAGCGGACATGAATAGATGGAACACCGCTAACCGCATAGAGAACCGTGTTTTGGGTGACCAGGTGCACGTTTTCAATCACCAGTTGCACATTTTCAATCACCAGTTGCACGGAGGATTAATAGCAATCTGCATCCATCGCGATTTCTTAAAGTGTCTATAAAGCACTCAGGTCGGCCCCGACCGAGACAGGGCCTTAGTGGGGTGCTCCCATAGCGGGGAACAATGAGAGGGGTGCCTTTAAATTCATTTTGAACCATATTTGAAATTTTGGGTTACCAGATGCACGTTTTCAATCACCAGTTGCACGGAGGATTAATAGCAATCTGCATCCATCGTGATTTCTTAAAGTGTCTAAAAAGCACCCAAGGACGGCCCTGACAGAGAGAGGGCCGTAGTGGGGCACTCCCCTAGCGGGCTATATCAATAGAATGACGGGTAAAAGTATTTAAAACCGTTTTATAATTTTTGGGTTACCAGATGCACGTTTTCAATCACCAGGTGCACGGAGGAAAATGAGCATTTGCATCCATAGTCATGTCTTAAACCGTCCATAAAGCACTCTTGGCCGGCCCCGGCAGAGAGAGAAAGAGATGGTGGAAAAAAAAAAAAAATCATCATCAGACCTTCCATAAATAATTCGGGCCGGCCCCCATTGCTAAAGGTCCGTAGTAGGGTGCGCCATAAGCGGACATGAATAGATGGAACACCGCTAACCGCATAGAGAACCGTGTTTTGGGTGACCAGGTGCACGTTTTCAATCACCAGTTGCACATTTTCAATCACCAGTTGCACGGAGGATTAATAGCAATCTGCATCCATCGCGATTTCTTAAAGTGTCTATAAAGCACTCAGGTCGGCCCCGACCGAGACAGGGCCTTAGTGGGGTGCTCCCATAGCGGGGAACAATGAGAGGGGTGCCTTTAAATTCATTTTGAACCATATTTGAAATTTTGGGTTACCAGATGCACGTTTTCAATCACCAGTTGCACGGAGGATTAATAGCAATCTGCATCCATCGTGATTTCTTAAAGTGTCTAAAAAGCACCCAAGGACGGCCCTGACAGAGAGAGGGCCGTAGTGGGGCACTCCCCTAGCGGGCTATATCAATAGAATGACGGGTAAAAGTATTTAAAACCGTTTTATAATTTTTGGGTTACCAGATGCACGTTTTCAATCACCAGGTGCACGGAGGAAAATGAGCATTTGCATCCATAGTCATGTCTTAAACCGTCCATAAAGCACTCTTGGCCGGCCCCGGCAGAGAGAGAAAGAGATGGTGGAAAAAAAAAAAAAATCATCATCAGACCTTCCATAAATAATTCGGGCCGGCCCCCATTGCTAAAGGTCCGTAGTAGGGTGCGCCATAAGCGGACATGAATAGATGGAACACCGCTAACCGCATAGAGAACCGTGTTTTGGGTGACCAGGTGCACGTTTTCAATCACCAGTTGCACATTTTCAATCACCAGTTGCACGGAGGATTAATAGCAATCTGCATCCATCGCGATTTCTTAAAGTGTCTATAAAGCACTCAGGTCGGCCCCGACCGAGACAGGGCCTTAGTGGGGTGCTCCCATAGCGGGGAACAATGAGAGGGGTGCCTTTAAATTCATTTTGAACCATATTTGAAATTTTGGGTTACCAGATGCACGTTTTCAATCACCAGTTGCACGGAGGATTAATAGCAATCTGCATCCATCGTGATTTCTTAAAGTGTCTAAAAAGCACCCAAGGACGGCCCTGACAGAGAGAGGGCCGTAGTGGGGCACTCCCCTAGCGGGCTATATCAATAGAATGACGGGTAAAAGTATTTAAAACCGTTTTATAATTTTTGGGTTACCAGATGCACGTTTTCAATCACCAGGTGCACGGAGGAAAATGAGCATTTGCATCCATAGTCATGTCTTAAACCGTCCATAAAGCACTCTTGGCCGGCCCCGGCAGAGAGAGAAAGAGATGGTGGAAAAAAAAAAAAAATCATCATCAGACCTTCCATAAATAATTCGGGCCGGCCCCCATTGCTAAAGGTCCGTAGTAGGGTGCGCCATAAGCGGACATGAATAGATGGAACACCGCTAACCGCATAGAGAACCGTGTTTTGGGTGACCAGGTGCACGTTTTCAATCACCAGTTGCACATTTTCAATCACCAGTTGCACGGAGGATTAATAGCAATCTGCATCCATCGCGATTTCTTAAAGTGTCTATAAAGCACTCAGGTCGGCCCCGACCGAGACAGGGCCTTAGTGGGGTGCTCCCATAGCGGGGAACAATGAGAGGGGTGCCTTTAAATTCATTTTGAACCATATTTGAAATTTTGGGTTACCAGATGCACGTTTTCAATCACCAGTTGCACGGAGGATTAATAGCAATCTGCATCCATCGTGATTTCTTAAAGTGTCTAAAAAGCACCCAAGGACGGCCCTGACAGAGAGAGGGCCGTAGTGGGGCACTCCCCTAGCGGGCTATATCAATAGAATGACGGGTAAAAGTATTTAAAACCGTTTTATAATTTTTGGGTTACCAGATGCACGTTTTCAATCACCAGGTGCACGGAGGAAAATGAGCATTTGCATCCATAGTCATGTCTTAAACCGTCCATAAAGCACTCTTGGCCGGCCCCGGCAGAGAGAGAAAGAGATGGTGGAAAAAAAAAAAAAATCATCATCAGACCTTCCATAAATAATTCGGGCCGGCCCCCATTGCTAAAGGTCCGTAGTAGGGTGCGCCATAAGCGGACATGAATAGATGGAACACCGCTAACCGCATAGAGAACCG
>NW_027130117.1:0-21507 GCF_040414725.1 Anabrus simplex
ATCCGATCTTGATGGGGTTTTTTTTGCACGAAAGTGCATAAATAGACGAGCATTTACATTCAATTAAAAACGTTTTTGTATAAAACATTTTAATAGGAAATCGTGTTTCAAGTTTTGGGAAAAAAGTGAATTTCACAGGATGCATAGGTTCCTGTGGATGCGAATTTTTTTTTACATTATGTAATTGTTGCCCATCACGAGAGAGGGTATGAGACGAAATTTGGGACCTCTAGCCCTTCGGGAAGTATTTTTAATCATTTTTTGAAAATTACAGAAATTGGTCGAAAAAATGACAGAGTCCCACTTTTCACAGCCGTGCACCTGGTGATTGAAAACGTGCATCTGGTAACCCAAAAATGCGGTTCTCAATGCGCTTGCCGGTGTTACAGATATACATGTCCGATAATGATGCACCCTACTACGGACCTTTTTCAATGGGGGCCGGCCTGAATTATTTATGGAAGGTATGATTACTTTTTTTTTCTCCGTGCAACTGGTGATTGAAAACGTGCATCTGGTAACCCAAAACACGGTTCTCTATGCGGTTAGCGGTGTTCCCGAGATTCATGTCCGATAATGATGCACCCTACTACGGACCTTTTCAATGGGGGCCGGTCCGAATTATTTATGGAAGGTATGATTTTTTTTTTCTCTCTCCGTGCAACTGGTGATTGAAAACGTGCATCTGGTAACCCAAAACACGGTTCTCTATGCGGTTAGCGGTGTTCCCGAGATTCATGTCCGATAATGATGCACCCTACTACGGACCTTTTCAATGGGGGCCGGTCCGAATTATTTATGGAAGGTATGATTTTTTTTTTTTTTCAACACTTTTCCCCTCTTTTTCTCTCTCTGCCGGGGCCGGCCCTGGGTGGTTAGCGGTGTTCCATCTATTCATGTCCGCTTATGGCGCACCCTACTACGGACCTTTAGCAATGGGGGCCGGCCCGAATTATTTATGGAAGGTCTGATGATGATTTTTTTTTTTTTTCCACCATCTCTTTCTCTCTCTGCCGGGGCCGGCCAAGAGTGCTTTATGGACGGTTTAAGACATGACTATGGATGCAAATGCTCATTTTCCTCCGTGCACCTGGTGATTGAAAACGTGCATCTGGTAACCCAAAAATTATAAAACGGTTTTAAATACTTTTACCCGTCATTCTATTGATATAGCCCGCTAGGGGAGTGCCCCACTACGGCCCTCTCTCTGTCAGGGCCGTCCTTGGGTGCTTTTTAGACACTTTAAGAAATCACGATGGATGCAGATTGCTATTAATCCTCCGTGCAACTGGTGATTGAAAACGTGCATCTGGTAACCCAAAATTTCAAATATGGTTCAAAATGAATTTAAAGGCACCCCTCTCATTGTTCCCCGCTATGGGAGCACCCCACTAAGGCCCTGTCTCGGTCGGGGCCGACCTGAGTGCTTTATAGACACTTTAAGAAATCGCGATGGATGCAGATTGCTATTAATCCTCCGTGCAACTGGTGATTGAAAATGTGCAACTGGTGATTGAAAACGTGCACCTGGTCACCCAAAACACGGTTCTCTATGCGGTTAGCGGTGTTCCATCTATTCATGTCCGCTTATGGCGCACCCTACTACGGACCTTTAGCAATGGGGGCCGGCCCGAATTATTTATGGAAGGTCTGATGATGATTTTTTTTTTTTTTCCACCATCTCTTTCTCTCTCTGCCGGGGCCGGCCAAGAGTGCTTTATGGACGGTTTAAGACATGACTATGGATGCAAATGCTCATTTTCCTCCGTGCACCTGGTGATTGAAAACGTGCATCTGGTAACCCAAAAATTATAAAACGGTTTTAAATACTTTTACCCGTCATTCTATTGATATAGCCCGCTAGGGGAGTGCCCCACTACGGCCCTCTCTCTGTCAGGGCCGTCCTTGGGTGCTTTTTAGACACTTTAAGAAATCACGATGGATGCAGATTGCTATTAATCCTCCGTGCAACTGGTGATTGAAAACGTGCATCTGGTAACCCAAAATTTCAAATATGGTTCAAAATGAATTTAAAGGCACCCCTCTCATTGTTCCCCGCTATGGGAGCACCCCACTAAGGCCCTGTCTCGGTCGGGGCCGACCTGAGTGCTTTATAGACACTTTAAGAAATCGCGATGGATGCAGATTGCTATTAATCCTCCGTGCAACTGGTGATTGAAAATGTGCAACTGGTGATTGAAAACGTGCACCTGGTCACCCAAAACACGGTTCTCTATGCGGTTAGCGGTGTTCCATCTATTCATGTCCGCTTATGGCGCACCCTACTACGGACCTTTAGCAATGGGGGCCGGCCCGAATTATTTATGGAAGGTCTGATGATGATTTTTTTTTTTTTTCCACCATCTCTTTCTCTCTCTGCCGGGGCCGGCCAAGAGTGCTTTATGGACGGTTTAAGACATGACTATGGATGCAAATGCTCATTTTCCTCCGTGCACCTGGTGATTGAAAACGTGCATCTGGTAACCCAAAAATTATAAAACGGTTTTAAATACTTTTACCCGTCATTCTATTGATATAGCCCGCTAGGGGAGTGCCCCACTACGGCCCTCTCTCTGTCAGGGCCGTCCTTGGGTGCTTTTTAGACACTTTAAGAAATCACGATGGATGCAGATTGCTATTAATCCTCCGTGCAACTGGTGATTGAAAACGTGCATCTGGTAACCCAAAATTTCAAATATGGTTCAAAATGAATTTAAAGGCACCCCTCTCATTGTTCCCCGCTATGGGAGCACCCCACTAAGGCCCTGTCTCGGTCGGGGCCGACCTGAGTGCTTTATAGACACTTTAAGAAATCGCGATGGATGCAGATTGCTATTAATCCTCCGTGCAACTGGTGATTGAAAATGTGCAACTGGTGATTGAAAACGTGCACCTGGTCACCCAAAACACGGTTCTCTATGCGGTTAGCGGTGTTCCATCTATTCATGTCCGCTTATGGCGCACCCTACTACGGACCTTTAGCAATGGGGGCCGGCCCGAATTATTTATGGAAGGTCTGATGATGATTTTTTTTTTTTTTCCACCATCTCTTTCTCTCTCTGCCGGGGCCGGCCAAGAGTGCTTTATGGACGGTTTAAGACATGACTATGGATGCAAATGCTCATTTTCCTCCGTGCACCTGGTGATTGAAAACGTGCATCTGGTAACCCAAAAATTATAAAACGGTTTTAAATACTTTTACCCGTCATTCTATTGATATAGCCCGCTAGGGGAGTGCCCCACTACGGCCCTCTCTCTGTCAGGGCCGTCCTTGGGTGCTTTTTAGACACTTTAAGAAATCACGATGGATGCAGATTGCTATTAATCCTCCGTGCAACTGGTGATTGAAAACGTGCATCTGGTAACCCAAAATTTCAAATATGGTTCAAAATGAATTTAAAGGCACCCCTCTCATTGTTCCCCGCTATGGGAGCACCCCACTAAGGCCCTGTCTCGGTCGGGGCCGACCTGAGTGCTTTATAGACACTTTAAGAAATCGCGATGGATGCAGATTGCTATTAATCCTCCGTGCAACTGGTGATTGAAAATGTGCAACTGGTGATTGAAAACGTGCACCTGGTCACCCAAAACACGGTTCTCTATGCGGTTAGCGGTGTTCCATCTATTCATGTCCGCTTATGGCGCACCCTACTACGGACCTTTAGCAATGGGGGCCGGCCCGAATTATTTATGGAAGGTCTGATGATGATTTTTTTTTTTTTTCCACCATCTCTTTCTCTCTCTGCCGGGGCCGGCCAAGAGTGCTTTATGGACGGTTTAAGACATGACTATGGATGCAAATGCTCATTTTCCTCCGTGCACCTGGTGATTGAAAACGTGCATCTGGTAACCCAAAAATTATAAAACGGTTTTAAATACTTTTACCCGTCATTCTATTGATATAGCCCGCTAGGGGAGTGCCCCACTACGGCCCTCTCTCTGTCAGGGCCGTCCTTGGGTGCTTTTTAGACACTTTAAGAAATCACGATGGATGCAGATTGCTATTAATCCTCCGTGCAACTGGTGATTGAAAACGTGCATCTGGTAACCCAAAATTTCAAATATGGTTCAAAATGAATTTAAAGGCACCCCTCTCATTGTTCCCCGCTATGGGAGCACCCCACTAAGGCCCTGTCTCGGTCGGGGCCGACCTGAGTGCTTTATAGACACTTTAAGAAATCGCGATGGATGCAGATTGCTATTAATCCTCCGTGCAACTGGTGATTGAAAATGTGCAACTGGTGATTGAAAACGTGCACCTGGTCACCCAAAACACGGTTCTCTATGCGGTTAGCGGTGTTCCATCTATTCATGTCCGCTTATGGCGCACCCTACTACGGACCTTTAGCAATGGGGGCCGGCCCGAATTATTTATGGAAGGTCTGATGATGATTTTTTTTTTTTTTCCACCATCTCTTTCTCTCTCTGCCGGGGCCGGCCAAGAGTGCTTTATGGACGGTTTAAGACATGACTATGGATGCAAATGCTCATTTTCCTCCGTGCACCTGGTGATTGAAAACGTGCATCTGGTAACCCAAAAATTATAAAACGGTTTTAAATACTTTTACCCGTCATTCTATTGATATAGCCCGCTAGGGGAGTGCCCCACTACGGCCCTCTCTCTGTCAGGGCCGTCCTTGGGTGCTTTTTAGACACTTTAAGAAATCACGATGGATGCAGATTGCTATTAATCCTCCGTGCAACTGGTGATTGAAAACGTGCATCTGGTAACCCAAAATTTCAAATATGGTTCAAAATGAATTTAAAGGCACCCCTCTCATTGTTCCCCGCTATGGGAGCACCCCACTAAGGCCCTGTCTCGGTCGGGGCCGACCTGAGTGCTTTATAGACACTTTAAGAAATCGCGATGGATGCAGATTGCTATTAATCCTCCGTGCAACTGGTGATTGAAAATGTGCAACTGGTGATTGAAAACGTGCACCTGGTCACCCAAAACACGGTTCTCTATGCGGTTAGCGGTGTTCCATCTATTCATGTCCGCTTATGGCGCACCCTACTACGGACCTTTAGCAATGGGGGCCGGCCCGAATTATTTATGGAAGGTCTGATGATGATTTTTTTTTTTTTTCCACCATCTCTTTCTCTCTCTGCCGGGGCCGGCCAAGAGTGCTTTATGGACGGTTTAAGACATGACTATGGATGCAAATGCTCATTTTCCTCCGTGCACCTGGTGATTGAAAACGTGCATCTGGTAACCCAAAAATTATAAAACGGTTTTAAATACTTTTACCCGTCATTCTATTGATATAGCCCGCTAGGGGAGTGCCCCACTACGGCCCTCTCTCTGTCAGGGCCGTCCTTGGGTGCTTTTTAGACACTTTAAGAAATCACGATGGATGCAGATTGCTATTAATCCTCCGTGCAACTGGTGATTGAAAACGTGCATCTGGTAACCCAAAATTTCAAATATGGTTCAAAATGAATTTAAAGGCACCCCTCTCATTGTTCCCCGCTATGGGAGCACCCCACTAAGGCCCTGTCTCGGTCGGGGCCGACCTGAGTGCTTTATAGACACTTTAAGAAATCGCGATGGATGCAGATTGCTATTAATCCTCCGTGCAACTGGTGATTGAAAATGTGCAACTGGTGATTGAAAACGTGCACCTGGTCACCCAAAACACGGTTCTCTATGCGGTTAGCGGTGTTCCATCTATTCATGTCCGCTTATGGCGCACCCTACTACGGACCTTTAGCAATGGGGGCCGGCCCGAATTATTTATGGAAGGTCTGATGATGATTTTTTTTTTTTTTCCACCATCTCTTTCTCTCTCTGCCGGGGCCGGCCAAGAGTGCTTTATGGACGGTTTAAGACATGACTATGGATGCAAATGCTCATTTTCCTCCGTGCACCTGGTGATTGAAAACGTGCATCTGGTAACCCAAAAATTATAAAACGGTTTTAAATACTTTTACCCGTCATTCTATTGATATAGCCCGCTAGGGGAGTGCCCCACTACGGCCCTCTCTCTGTCAGGGCCGTCCTTGGGTGCTTTTTAGACACTTTAAGAAATCACGATGGATGCAGATTGCTATTAATCCTCCGTGCAACTGGTGATTGAAAACGTGCATCTGGTAACCCAAAATTTCAAATATGGTTCAAAATGAATTTAAAGGCACCCCTCTCATTGTTCCCCGCTATGGGAGCACCCCACTAAGGCCCTGTCTCGGTCGGGGCCGACCTGAGTGCTTTATAGACACTTTAAGAAATCGCGATGGATGCAGATTGCTATTAATCCTCCGTGCAACTGGTGATTGAAAATGTGCAACTGGTGATTGAAAACGTGCACCTGGTCACCCAAAACACGGTTCTCTATGCGGTTAGCGGTGTTCCATCTATTCATGTCCGCTTATGGCGCACCCTACTACGGACCTTTAGCAATGGGGGCCGGCCCGAATTATTTATGGAAGGTCTGATGATGATTTTTTTTTTTTTTCCACCATCTCTTTCTCTCTCTGCCGGGGCCGGCCAAGAGTGCTTTATGGACGGTTTAAGACATGACTATGGATGCAAATGCTCATTTTCCTCCGTGCACCTGGTGATTGAAAACGTGCATCTGGTAACCCAAAAATTATAAAACGGTTTTAAATACTTTTACCCGTCATTCTATTGATATAGCCCGCTAGGGGAGTGCCCCACTACGGCCCTCTCTCTGTCAGGGCCGTCCTTGGGTGCTTTTTAGACACTTTAAGAAATCACGATGGATGCAGATTGCTATTAATCCTCCGTGCAACTGGTGATTGAAAACGTGCATCTGGTAACCCAAAATTTCAAATATGGTTCAAAATGAATTTAAAGGCACCCCTCTCATTGTTCCCCGCTATGGGAGCACCCCACTAAGGCCCTGTCTCGGTCGGGGCCGACCTGAGTGCTTTATAGACACTTTAAGAAATCGCGATGGATGCAGATTGCTATTAATCCTCCGTGCAACTGGTGATTGAAAATGTGCAACTGGTGATTGAAAACGTGCACCTGGTCACCCAAAACACGGTTCTCTATGCGGTTAGCGGTGTTCCATCTATTCATGTCCGCTTATGGCGCACCCTACTACGGACCTTTAGCAATGGGGGCCGGCCCGAATTATTTATGGAAGGTCTGATGATGATTTTTTTTTTTTTTCCACCATCTCTTTCTCTCTCTGCCGGGGCCGGCCAAGAGTGCTTTATGGACGGTTTAAGACATGACTATGGATGCAAATGCTCATTTTCCTCCGTGCACCTGGTGATTGAAAACGTGCATCTGGTAACCCAAAAATTATAAAACGGTTTTAAATACTTTTACCCGTCATTCTATTGATATAGCCCGCTAGGGGAGTGCCCCACTACGGCCCTCTCTCTGTCAGGGCCGTCCTTGGGTGCTTTTTAGACACTTTAAGAAATCACGATGGATGCAGATTGCTATTAATCCTCCGTGCAACTGGTGATTGAAAACGTGCATCTGGTAACCCAAAATTTCAAATATGGTTCAAAATGAATTTAAAGGCACCCCTCTCATTGTTCCCCGCTATGGGAGCACCCCACTAAGGCCCTGTCTCGGTCGGGGCCGACCTGAGTGCTTTATAGACACTTTAAGAAATCGCGATGGATGCAGATTGCTATTAATCCTCCGTGCAACTGGTGATTGAAAATGTGCAACTGGTGATTGAAAACGTGCACCTGGTCACCCAAAACACGGTTCTCTATGCGGTTAGCGGTGTTCCATCTATTCATGTCCGCTTATGGCGCACCCTACTACGGACCTTTAGCAATGGGGGCCGGCCCGAATTATTTATGGAAGGTCTGATGATGATTTTTTTTTTTTTTCCACCATCTCTTTCTCTCTCTGCCGGGGCCGGCCAAGAGTGCTTTATGGACGGTTTAAGACATGACTATGGATGCAAATGCTCATTTTCCTCCGTGCACCTGGTGATTGAAAACGTGCATCTGGTAACCCAAAAATTATAAAACGGTTTTAAATACTTTTACCCGTCATTCTATTGATATAGCCCGCTAGGGGAGTGCCCCACTACGGCCCTCTCTCTGTCAGGGCCGTCCTTGGGTGCTTTTTAGACACTTTAAGAAATCACGATGGATGCAGATTGCTATTAATCCTCCGTGCAACTGGTGATTGAAAACGTGCATCTGGTAACCCAAAATTTCAAATATGGTTCAAAATGAATTTAAAGGCACCCCTCTCATTGTTCCCCGCTATGGGAGCACCCCACTAAGGCCCTGTCTCGGTCGGGGCCGACCTGAGTGCTTTATAGACACTTTAAGAAATCGCGATGGATGCAGATTGCTATTAATCCTCCGTGCAACTGGTGATTGAAAATGTGCAACTGGTGATTGAAAACGTGCACCTGGTCACCCAAAACACGGTTCTCTATGCGGTTAGCGGTGTTCCATCTATTCATGTCCGCTTATGGCGCACCCTACTACGGACCTTTAGCAATGGGGGCCGGCCCGAATTATTTATGGAAGGTCTGATGATGATTTTTTTTTTTTTTCCACCATCTCTTTCTCTCTCTGCCGGGGCCGGCCAAGAGTGCTTTATGGACGGTTTAAGACATGACTATGGATGCAAATGCTCATTTTCCTCCGTGCACCTGGTGATTGAAAACGTGCATCTGGTAACCCAAAAATTATAAAACGGTTTTAAATACTTTTACCCGTCATTCTATTGATATAGCCCGCTAGGGGAGTGCCCCACTACGGCCCTCTCTCTGTCAGGGCCGTCCTTGGGTGCTTTTTAGACACTTTAAGAAATCACGATGGATGCAGATTGCTATTAATCCTCCGTGCAACTGGTGATTGAAAACGTGCATCTGGTAACCCAAAATTTCAAATATGGTTCAAAATGAATTTAAAGGCACCCCTCTCATTGTTCCCCGCTATGGGAGCACCCCACTAAGGCCCTGTCTCGGTCGGGGCCGACCTGAGTGCTTTATAGACACTTTAAGAAATCGCGATGGATGCAGATTGCTATTAATCCTCCGTGCAACTGGTGATTGAAAATGTGCAACTGGTGATTGAAAACGTGCACCTGGTCACCCAAAACACGGTTCTCTATGCGGTTAGCGGTGTTCCATCTATTCATGTCCGCTTATGGCGCACCCTACTACGGACCTTTAGCAATGGGGGCCGGCCCGAATTATTTATGGAAGGTCTGATGATGATTTTTTTTTTTTTTCCACCATCTCTTTCTCTCTCTGCCGGGGCCGGCCAAGAGTGCTTTATGGACGGTTTAAGACATGACTATGGATGCAAATGCTCATTTTCCTCCGTGCACCTGGTGATTGAAAACGTGCATCTGGTAACCCAAAAATTATAAAACGGTTTTAAATACTTTTACCCGTCATTCTATTGATATAGCCCGCTAGGGGAGTGCCCCACTACGGCCCTCTCTCTGTCAGGGCCGTCCTTGGGTGCTTTTTAGACACTTTAAGAAATCACGATGGATGCAGATTGCTATTAATCCTCCGTGCAACTGGTGATTGAAAACGTGCATCTGGTAACCCAAAATTTCAAATATGGTTCAAAATGAATTTAAAGGCACCCCTCTCATTGTTCCCCGCTATGGGAGCACCCCACTAAGGCCCTGTCTCGGTCGGGGCCGACCTGAGTGCTTTATAGACACTTTAAGAAATCGCGATGGATGCAGATTGCTATTAATCCTCCGTGCAACTGGTGATTGAAAATGTGCAACTGGTGATTGAAAACGTGCACCTGGTCACCCAAAACACGGTTCTCTATGCGGTTAGCGGTGTTCCATCTATTCATGTCCGCTTATGGCGCACCCTACTACGGACCTTTAGCAATGGGGGCCGGCCCGAATTATTTATGGAAGGTCTGATGATGATTTTTTTTTTTTTTCCACCATCTCTTTCTCTCTCTGCCGGGGCCGGCCAAGAGTGCTTTATGGACGGTTTAAGACATGACTATGGATGCAAATGCTCATTTTCCTCCGTGCACCTGGTGATTGAAAACGTGCATCTGGTAACCCAAAAATTATAAAACGGTTTTAAATACTTTTACCCGTCATTCTATTGATATAGCCCGCTAGGGGAGTGCCCCACTACGGCCCTCTCTCTGTCAGGGCCGTCCTTGGGTGCTTTTTAGACACTTTAAGAAATCACGATGGATGCAGATTGCTATTAATCCTCCGTGCAACTGGTGATTGAAAACGTGCATCTGGTAACCCAAAATTTCAAATATGGTTCAAAATGAATTTAAAGGCACCCCTCTCATTGTTCCCCGCTATGGGAGCACCCCACTAAGGCCCTGTCTCGGTCGGGGCCGACCTGAGTGCTTTATAGACACTTTAAGAAATCGCGATGGATGCAGATTGCTATTAATCCTCCGTGCAACTGGTGATTGAAAATGTGCAACTGGTGATTGAAAACGTGCACCTGGTCACCCAAAACACGGTTCTCTATGCGGTTAGCGGTGTTCCATCTATTCATGTCCGCTTATGGCGCACCCTACTACGGACCTTTAGCAATGGGGGCCGGCCCGAATTATTTATGGAAGGTCTGATGATGATTTTTTTTTTTTTTCCACCATCTCTTTCTCTCTCTGCCGGGGCCGGCCAAGAGTGCTTTATGGACGGTTTAAGACATGACTATGGATGCAAATGCTCATTTTCCTCCGTGCACCTGGTGATTGAAAACGTGCATCTGGTAACCCAAAAATTATAAAACGGTTTTAAATACTTTTACCCGTCATTCTATTGATATAGCCCGCTAGGGGAGTGCCCCACTACGGCCCTCTCTCTGTCAGGGCCGTCCTTGGGTGCTTTTTAGACACTTTAAGAAATCACGATGGATGCAGATTGCTATTAATCCTCCGTGCAACTGGTGATTGAAAACGTGCATCTGGTAACCCAAAATTTCAAATATGGTTCAAAATGAATTTAAAGGCACCCCTCTCATTGTTCCCCGCTATGGGAGCACCCCACTAAGGCCCTGTCTCGGTCGGGGCCGACCTGAGTGCTTTATAGACACTTTAAGAAATCGCGATGGATGCAGATTGCTATTAATCCTCCGTGCAACTGGTGATTGAAAATGTGCAACTGGTGATTGAAAACGTGCACCTGGTCACCCAAAACACGGTTCTCTATGCGGTTAGCGGTGTTCCATCTATTCATGTCCGCTTATGGCGCACCCTACTACGGACCTTTAGCAATGGGGGCCGGCCCGAATTATTTATGGAAGGTCTGATGATGATTTTTTTTTTTTTTCCACCATCTCTTTCTCTCTCTGCCGGGGCCGGCCAAGAGTGCTTTATGGACGGTTTAAGACATGACTATGGATGCAAATGCTCATTTTCCTCCGTGCACCTGGTGATTGAAAACGTGCATCTGGTAACCCAAAAATTATAAAACGGTTTTAAATACTTTTACCCGTCATTCTATTGATATAGCCCGCTAGGGGAGTGCCCCACTACGGCCCTCTCTCTGTCAGGGCCGTCCTTGGGTGCTTTTTAGACACTTTAAGAAATCACGATGGATGCAGATTGCTATTAATCCTCCGTGCAACTGGTGATTGAAAACGTGCATCTGGTAACCCAAAATTTCAAATATGGTTCAAAATGAATTTAAAGGCACCCCTCTCATTGTTCCCCGCTATGGGAGCACCCCACTAAGGCCCTGTCTCGGTCGGGGCCGACCTGAGTGCTTTATAGACACTTTAAGAAATCGCGATGGATGCAGATTGCTATTAATCCTCCGTGCAACTGGTGATTGAAAATGTGCAACTGGTGATTGAAAACGTGCACCTGGTCACCCAAAACACGGTTCTCTATGCGGTTAGCGGTGTTCCATCTATTCATGTCCGCTTATGGCGCACCCTACTACGGACCTTTAGCAATGGGGGCCGGCCCGAATTATTTATGGAAGGTCTGATGATGATTTTTTTTTTTTTTCCACCATCTCTTTCTCTCTCTGCCGGGGCCGGCCAAGAGTGCTTTATGGACGGTTTAAGACATGACTATGGATGCAAATGCTCATTTTCCTCCGTGCACCTGGTGATTGAAAACGTGCATCTGGTAACCCAAAAATTATAAAACGGTTTTAAATACTTTTACCCGTCATTCTATTGATATAGCCCGCTAGGGGAGTGCCCCACTACGGCCCTCTCTCTGTCAGGGCCGTCCTTGGGTGCTTTTTAGACACTTTAAGAAATCACGATGGATGCAGATTGCTATTAATCCTCCGTGCAACTGGTGATTGAAAACGTGCATCTGGTAACCCAAAATTTCAAATATGGTTCAAAATGAATTTAAAGGCACCCCTCTCATTGTTCCCCGCTATGGGAGCACCCCACTAAGGCCCTGTCTCGGTCGGGGCCGACCTGAGTGCTTTATAGACACTTTAAGAAATCGCGATGGATGCAGATTGCTATTAATCCTCCGTGCAACTGGTGATTGAAAATGTGCAACTGGTGATTGAAAACGTGCACCTGGTCACCCAAAACACGGTTCTCTATGCGGTTAGCGGTGTTCCATCTATTCATGTCCGCTTATGGCGCACCCTACTACGGACCTTTAGCAATGGGGGCCGGCCCGAATTATTTATGGAAGGTCTGATGATGATTTTTTTTTTTTTTCCACCATCTCTTTCTCTCTCTGCCGGGGCCGGCCAAGAGTGCTTTATGGACGGTTTAAGACATGACTATGGATGCAAATGCTCATTTTCCTCCGTGCACCTGGTGATTGAAAACGTGCATCTGGTAACCCAAAAATTATAAAACGGTTTTAAATACTTTTACCCGTCATTCTATTGATATAGCCCGCTAGGGGAGTGCCCCACTACGGCCCTCTCTCTGTCAGGGCCGTCCTTGGGTGCTTTTTAGACACTTTAAGAAATCACGATGGATGCAGATTGCTATTAATCCTCCGTGCAACTGGTGATTGAAAACGTGCATCTGGTAACCCAAAATTTCAAATATGGTTCAAAATGAATTTAAAGGCACCCCTCTCATTGTTCCCCGCTATGGGAGCACCCCACTAAGGCCCTGTCTCGGTCGGGGCCGACCTGAGTGCTTTATAGACACTTTAAGAAATCGCGATGGATGCAGATTGCTATTAATCCTCCGTGCAACTGGTGATTGAAAATGTGCAACTGGTGATTGAAAACGTGCACCTGGTCACCCAAAACACGGTTCTCTATGCGGTTAGCGGTGTTCCATCTATTCATGTCCGCTTATGGCGCACCCTACTACGGACCTTTAGCAATGGGGGCCGGCCCGAATTATTTATGGAAGGTCTGATGATGATTTTTTTTTTTTTTCCACCATCTCTTTCTCTCTCTGCCGGGGCCGGCCAAGAGTGCTTTATGGACGGTTTAAGACATGACTATGGATGCAAATGCTCATTTTCCTCCGTGCACCTGGTGATTGAAAACGTGCATCTGGTAACCCAAAAATTATAAAACGGTTTTAAATACTTTTACCCGTCATTCTATTGATATAGCCCGCTAGGGGAGTGCCCCACTACGGCCCTCTCTCTGTCAGGGCCGTCCTTGGGTGCTTTTTAGACACTTTAAGAAATCACGATGGATGCAGATTGCTATTAATCCTCCGTGCAACTGGTGATTGAAAACGTGCATCTGGTAACCCAAAATTTCAAATATGGTTCAAAATGAATTTAAAGGCACCCCTCTCATTGTTCCCCGCTATGGGAGCACCCCACTAAGGCCCTGTCTCGGTCGGGGCCGACCTGAGTGCTTTATAGACACTTTAAGAAATCGCGATGGATGCAGATTGCTATTAATCCTCCGTGCAACTGGTGATTGAAAATGTGCAACTGGTGATTGAAAACGTGCACCTGGTCACCCAAAACACGGTTCTCTATGCGGTTAGCGGTGTTCCATCTATTCATGTCCGCTTATGGCGCACCCTACTACGGACCTTTAGCAATGGGGGCCGGCCCGAATTATTTATGGAAGGTCTGATGATGATTTTTTTTTTTTTTCCACCATCTCTTTCTCTCTCTGCCGGGGCCGGCCAAGAGTGCTTTATGGACGGTTTAAGACATGACTATGGATGCAAATGCTCATTTTCCTCCGTGCACCTGGTGATTGAAAACGTGCATCTGGTAACCCAAAAATTATAAAACGGTTTTAAATACTTTTACCCGTCATTCTATTGATATAGCCCGCTAGGGGAGTGCCCCACTACGGCCCTCTCTCTGTCAGGGCCGTCCTTGGGTGCTTTTTAGACACTTTAAGAAATCACGATGGATGCAGATTGCTATTAATCCTCCGTGCAACTGGTGATTGAAAACGTGCATCTGGTAACCCAAAATTTCAAATATGGTTCAAAATGAATTTAAAGGCACCCCTCTCATTGTTCCCCGCTATGGGAGCACCCCACTAAGGCCCTGTCTCGGTCGGGGCCGACCTGAGTGCTTTATAGACACTTTAAGAAATCGCGATGGATGCAGATTGCTATTAATCCTCCGTGCAACTGGTGATTGAAAATGTGCAACTGGTGATTGAAAACGTGCACCTGGTCACCCAAAACACGGTTCTCTATGCGGTTAGCGGTGTTCCATCTATTCATGTCCGCTTATGGCGCACCCTACTACGGACCTTTAGCAATGGGGGCCGGCCCGAATTATTTATGGAAGGTCTGATGATGATTTTTTTTTTTTTTCCACCATCTCTTTCTCTCTCTGCCGGGGCCGGCCAAGAGTGCTTTATGGACGGTTTAAGACATGACTATGGATGCAAATGCTCATTTTCCTCCGTGCACCTGGTGATTGAAAACGTGCATCTGGTAACCCAAAAATTATAAAACGGTTTTAAATACTTTTACCCGTCATTCTATTGATATAGCCCGCTAGGGGAGTGCCCCACTACGGCCCTCTCTCTGTCAGGGCCGTCCTTGGGTGCTTTTTAGACACTTTAAGAAATCACGATGGATGCAGATTGCTATTAATCCTCCGTGCAACTGGTGATTGAAAACGTGCATCTGGTAACCCAAAATTTCAAATATGGTTCAAAATGAATTTAAAGGCACCCCTCTCATTGTTCCCCGCTATGGGAGCACCCCACTAAGGCCCTGTCTCGGTCGGGGCCGACCTGAGTGCTTTATAGACACTTTAAGAAATCGCGATGGATGCAGATTGCTATTAATCCTCCGTGCAACTGGTGATTGAAAATGTGCAACTGGTGATTGAAAACGTGCACCTGGTCACCCAAAACACGGTTCTCTATGCGGTTAGCGGTGTTCCATCTATTCATGTCCGCTTATGGCGCACCCTACTACGGACCTTTAGCAATGGGGGCCGGCCCGAATTATTTATGGAAGGTCTGATGATGATTTTTTTTTTTTTTCCACCATCTCTTTCTCTCTCTGCCGGGGCCGGCCAAGAGTGCTTTATGGACGGTTTAAGACATGACTATGGATGCAAATGCTCATTTTCCTCCGTGCACCTGGTGATTGAAAACGTGCATCTGGTAACCCAAAAATTATAAAAGGGTTTTAAATACTTTTACCCGTCATTCTATTGATATAGCCCGCTAGGGGAGTGCCCCACTACGGCCCTCTCTCTGTCAGGGCCGTCCTTGGGTGCTTTTTAGACACTTTAAGAAATCACGATGGATGCAGATTGCTATTAATCCTCCGTGCAACTGGTGATTGAAAACGTGCATCTGGTAACCCAAAATTTCAAATATGGTTCAAAATGAATTTAAAGGCACCCCTCTCATTGTTCCCCGCTATGGGAGCACCCCACTAAGGCCCTGTCTCGGTCGGGGCCGACCTGAGTGCTTTATAGACACTTTAAGAAATCGCGATGGATGCAGATTGCTATTAATCCTCCGTGCAACTGGTGATTGAAAATGTGCAACTGGTGATTGAAAACGTGCACCTGGTCACCCAAAACACGGTTCTCTATGCGGTTAGCGGTGTTCCATCTATTCATGTCCGCTTATGGCGCACCCTACTACGGACCTTTAGCAATGGGGGCCGGCCCGAATTATTTATGGAAGGTCTGATGATGATTTTTTTTTTTTTTCCACCATCTCTTTCTCTCTCTGCCGGGGCCGGCCAAGAGTGCTTTATGGACGGTTTAAGACATGACTATGGATGCAAATGCTCATTTTCCTCCGTGCACCTGGTGATTGAAAACGTGCATCTGGTAACCCAAAAATTATAAAACGGTTTTAAATACTTTTACCCGTCATTCTATTGATATAGCCCGCTAGGGGAGTGCCCCACTACGGCCCTCTCTCTGTCAGGGCCGTCCTTGGGTGCTTTTTAGACACTTTAAGAAATCACGATGGATGCAGATTGCTATTAATCCTCCGTGCAACTGGTGATTGAAAACGTGCATCTGGTAACCCAAAATTTCAAATATGGTTCAAAATGAATTTAAAGGCACCCCTCTCATTGTTCCCCGCTATGGGAGCACCCCACTAAGGCCCTGTCTCGGTCGGGGCCGACCTGAGTGCTTTATAGACACTTTAAGAAATCGCGATGGATGCAGATTGCTATTAATCCTCCGTGCAACTGGTGATTGAAAATGTGCAACTGGTGATTGAAAACGTGCACCTGGTCACCCAAAACACGGTTCTCTATGCGGTTAGCGGTGTTCCATCTATTCATGTCCGCTTATGGCGCACCCTACTACGGACCTTTAGCAATGGGGGCCGGCCCGAATTATTTATGGAAGGTCTGATGATGATTTTTTTTTTTTTTCCACCATCTCTTTCTCTCTCTGCCGGGGCCGGCCAAGAGTGCTTTATG
This sequence comes from Anabrus simplex, assembly GCF_040414725.1. Taxonomy (NCBI): domain Eukaryota; kingdom Metazoa; phylum Arthropoda; class Insecta; order Orthoptera; family Tettigoniidae; genus Anabrus; species Anabrus simplex. Next base: position 16,749 of record NW_027130117.1, read on the forward strand.
GACGGTTTAAGACATGACTATGGATGCAAATGCTCATTTTCCTCCGTGCACCTGGTGATTGAAAACGTGCATCTGGTAACCCAAAAATTATAAAACGGTTTTAAATACTTTTACCCGTCATTCTATTGATATAGCCCGCTAGGGGAGTGCCCCACTACGGCCCTCTCTCTGTCAGGGCCGTCCTTGGGTGCTTTTTAGACACTTTAAGAAATCACGATGGATGCAGATTGCTATTAATCCTCCGTGCAACTGGTGATTGAAAACGTGCATCTGGTAACCCAAAATTTCAAATATGGTTCAAAATGAATTTAAAGGCACCCCTCTCATTGTTCCCCGCTATGGGAGCACCCCACTAAGGCCCTGTCTCGGTCGGGGCCGACCTGAGTGCTTTATAGACACTTTAAGAAATCGCGATGGATGCAGATTGCTATTAATCCTCCGTGCAACTGGTGATTGAAAATGTGCAACTGGTGATTGAAAACGTGCACCTGGTCACCCAAAACACGGTTCTCTATGCGGTTAGCGGTGTTCCATCTATTCATGTCCGCTTATGGCGCACCCTACTACGGACCTTTAGCAATGGGGGCCGGCCCGAATTATTTATGGAAGGTCTGATGATGATTTTTTTTTTTTTTCCACCATCTCTTTCTCTCTCTGCCGGGGCCGGCCAAGAGTGCTTTATGGACGGTTTAAGACATGACTATGGATGCAAATGCTCATTTTCCTCCGTGCACCTGGTGATTGAAAACGTGCATCTGGTAACCCAAAAATTATAAAACGGTTTTAAATACTTTTACCCGTCATTCTATTGATATAGCCCGCTAGGGGAGTGCCCCACTACGGCCCTCTCTCTGTCAGGGCCGTCCTTGGGTGCTTTTTAGACACTTTAAGAAATCACGATGGATGCAGATTGCTATTAATCCTCCGTGCAACTGGTGATTGAAAACGTGCATCTGGTAACCCAAAATTTCAAATATGGTTCAAAATGAATTTAAAGGCACCCCTCTCATTGTTCCCCGCTATGGGAGCACCCCACTAAGGCCCTGTCTCGGTCGGGGCCGACCTGAGTGCTTTATAGACACTTTAAGAAATCGCGATGGATGCAGATTGCTATTAATCCTCCGTGCAACTGGTGATTGAAAATGTGCAACTGGTGATTGAAAACGTGCACCTGGTCACCCAAAACACGGTTCTCTATGCGGTTAGCGGTGTTCCATCTATTCATGTCCGCTTATGGCGCACCCTACTACGGACCTTTAGCAATGGGGGCCGGCCCGAATTATTTATGGAAGGTCTGATGATGATTTTTTTTTTTTTTCCACCATCTCTTTCTCTCTCTGCCGGGGCCGGCCAAGAGTGCTTTATGGACGGTTTAAGACATGACTATGGATGCAAATGCTCATTTTCCTCCGTGCACCTGGTGATTGAAAACGTGCATCTGGTAACCCAAAAATTATAAAACGGTTTTAAATACTTTTACCCGTCATTCTATTGATATAGCCCGCTAGGGGAGTGCCCCACTACGGCCCTCTCTCTGTCAGGGCCGTCCTTGGGTGCTTTTTAGACACTTTAAGAAATCACGATGGATGCAGATTGCTATTAATCCTCCGTGCAACTGGTGATTGAAAACGTGCATCTGGTAACCCAAAATTTCAAATATGGTTCAAAATGAATTTAAAGGCACCCCTCTCATTGTTCCCCGCTATGGGAGCACCCCACTAAGGCCCTGTCTCGGTCGGGGCCGACCTGAGTGCTTTATAGACACTTTAAGAAATCGCGATGGATGCAGATTGCTATTAATCCTCCGTGCAACTGGTGATTGAAAATGTGCAACTGGTGATTGAAAACGTGCACCTGGTCACCCAAAACACGGTTCTCTATGCGGTTAGCGGTGTTCCATCTATTCATGTCCGCTTATGGCGCACCCTACTACGGACCTTTAGCAATGGGGGCCGGCCCGAATTATTTATGGAAGGTCTGATGATGATTTTTTTTTTTTTTCCACCATCTCTTTCTCTCTCTGCCGGGGCCGGCCAAGAGTGCTTTATGGACGGTTTAAGACATGACTATGGATGCAAATGCTCATTTTCCTCCGTGCACCTGGTGATTGAAAACGTGCATCTGGTAACCCAAAAATTATAAAACGGTTTTAAATACTTTTACCCGTCATTCTATTGATATAGCCCGCTAGGGGAGTGCCCCACTACGGCCCTCTCTCTGTCAGGGCCGTCCTTGGGTGCTTTTTAGACACTTTAAGAAATCACGATGGATGCAGATTGCTATTAATCCTCCGTGCAACTGGTGATTGAAAACGTGCATCTGGTAACCCAAAATTTCAAATATGGTTCAAAATGAATTTAAAGGCACCCCTCTCATTGTTCCCCGCTATGGGAGCACCCCACTAAGGCCCTGTCTCGGTCGGGGCCGACCTGAGTGCTTTATAGACACTTTAAGAAATCGCGATGGATGCAGATTGCTATTAATCCTCCGTGCAACTGGTGATTGAAAATGTGCAACTGGTGATTGAAAACGTGCACCTGGTCACCCAAAACACGGTTCTCTATGCGGTTAGCGGTGTTCCATCTATTCATGTCCGCTTATGGCGCACCCTACTACGGACCTTTAGCAATGGGGGCCGGCCCGAATTATTTATGGAAGGTCTGATGATGATTTTTTTTTTTTTTCCACCATCTCTTTCTCTCTCTGCCGGGGCCGGCCAAGAGTGCTTTATGGACGGTTTAAGACATGACTATGGATGCAAATGCTCATTTTCCTCCGTGCACCTGGTGATTGAAAACGTGCATCTGGTAACCCAAAAATTATAAAACGGTTTTAAATACTTTTACCCGTCATTCTATTGATATAGCCCGCTAGGGGAGTGCCCCACTACGGCCCTCTCTCTGTCAGGGCCGTCCTTGGGTGCTTTTTAGACACTTTAAGAAATCACGATGGATGCAGATTGCTATTAATCCTCCGTGCAACTGGTGATTGAAAACGTGCATCTGGTAACCCAAAATTTCAAATATGGTTCAAAATGAATTTAAAGGCACCCCTCTCATTGTTCCCCGCTATGGGAGCACCCCACTAAGGCCCTGTCTCGGTCGGGGCCGACCTGAGTGCTTTATAGACACTTTAAGAAATCGCGATGGATGCAGATTGCTATTAATCCTCCGTGCAACTGGTGATTGAAAATGTGCAACTGGTGATTGAAAACGTGCACCTGGTCACCCAAAACACGGTTCTCTATGCGGTTAGCGGTGTTCCATCTATTCATGTCCGCTTATGGCGCACCCTACTACGGACCTTTAGCAATGGGGGCCGGCCCGAATTATTTATGGAAGGTCTGATGATGATTTTTTTTTTTTTTCCACCATCTCTTTCTCTCTCTGCCGGGGCCGGCCAAGAGTGCTTTATGGACGGTTTAAGACATGACTATGGATGCAAATGCTCATTTTCCTCCGTGCACCTGGTGATTGAAAACGTGCATCTGGTAACCCAAAAATTATAAAACGGTTTTAAATACTTTTACCCGTCATTCTATTGATATAGCCCGCTAGGGGAGTGCCCCACTACGGCCCTCTCTCTGTCAGGGCCGTCCTTGGGTGCTTTTTAGACACTTTAAGAAATCACGATGGATGCAGATTGCTATTAATCCTCCGTGCAACTGGTGATTGAAAACGTGCATCTGGTAACCCAAAATTTCAAATATGGTTCAAAATGAATTTAAAGGCACCCCTCTCATTGTTCCCCGCTATGGGAGCACCCCACTAAGGCCCTGTCTCGGTCGGGGCCGACCTGAGTGCTTTATAGACACTTTAAGAAATCGCGATGGATGCAGATTGCTATTAATCCTCCGTGCAACTGGTGATTGAAAATGTGCAACTGGTGATTGAAAACGTGCACCTGGTCACCCAAAACACGGTTCTCTATGCGGTTAGCGGTGTTCCATCTATTCATGTCCGCTTATGGCGCACCCTACTACGGACCTTTAGCAATGGGGGCCGGCCCGAATTATTTATGGAAGGTCTGATGATGATTTTTTTTTTTTTTCCACCATCTCTTTCTCTCTCTGCCGGGGCCGGCCAAGAGTGCTTTATGGACGGTTTAAGACATGACTATGGATGCAAATGCTCATTTTCCTCCGTGCACCTGGTGATTGAAAACGTGCATCTGGTAACCCAAAAATTATAAAACGGTTTTAAATACTTTTACCCGTCATTCTATTGATATAGCCCGCTAGGGGAGTGCCCCACTACGGCCCTCTCTCTGTCAGGGCCGTCCTTGGGTGCTTTTTAGACACTTTAAGAAATCACGATGGATGCAGATTGCTATTAATCCTCCGTGCAACTGGTGATTGAAAACGTGCATCTGGTAACCCAAAATTTCAAATATGGTTCAAAATGAATTTAAAGGCACCCCTCTCATTGTTCCCCGCTATGGGAGCACCCCACTAAGGCCCTGTCTCGGTCGGGGCCGACCTGAGTGCTTTATAGACACTTTAAGAAATCGCGATGGATGCAGATTGTGATTGTTTTCCAAAAGACCCGTGTGCATCTGGTAACCCAAAAATTATAAAACTGTTTTAAATCATTTTACCGGTCATTCTATTGATATAGCCCGCTAGGGGAGTGCCCTACTACGGCCCTCTCTCGGTCAGGGCCGTCCTTCAGTGCTTTATATACAGTTTCATATATTACGATGGATGCAGATTGTGATTGTTTTCCAAAAGACCCGTGTGCATCTGGTAACCCAAAAATTA